>NC_084635.1:18249986-18354986 GCF_033978795.1 Nerophis ophidion
CTAGGATGAGCTCGGACCCAGCGAAGCCGGCGCCGTTCCTTGGTGTTGTTAATAAATGGCTTTTGCTTTGCCTAGTAGAGTTTTAACTTGCAGTTACAGATGTAGCGACCAACTGTAGTTACTGACAGTGGTTTTATGAGTTGTGTTCCTGAGCCCAAGTGGTGATATCCTTTACACACTGATGTCGATTTTTGATGCAGTACCGCCTGAGGGATCGAAAGTGCGCAATATCATGGCTTACGAGCAGTGATTTTTCCAGATTCTCTAAACCTTTTGATGATTTTACGGACCATAGATGGTAAAATCCCTAAATTCCTTACAATAGCTCATTGATAAATGTTGTTCTAAAACTGTTCGACGATTTGCTTAGAAATTGGTGACCCTCGCCCCATCCTTGTTTGTGAATTACTTAGCATTTCATGGAAGCTGCTTTTATACCCAATCATGGCACCCACCTGTTCCCAATTAGCCGGCACACCTGTGGGATGTTCCGAATAAGTGTTTGATGAGCATTCCTCAACTTTATCAGTATTTATTGCCACCTTTCCCAACTTCTTTATCATGTGTTGCTGGCATCAAATTCGAAAGTTAATGATTATTTGCAAACAAAAAAAGTTTATCAGTTTGAACATCAAATATGTTGTCTTTGTAGCATATTCAACTGAATATGGGTTGAAAACGATTTGCAAATCATCGTATTTAGTTTATATTTACATTCAACACAATTTCCCAACTCATTTGGAAACGGGGTTTGTACATTTAAAACACTTCCTTATGGTCTATATAACATGTAATGGTGGTTCTTTAGTCAAAATGTTGCATAGATTATGTTTTACAGATCATCTTCAAGTAGATTTCTGACCGTCTCTTCAGGATGCGACATTTTGTGGGCGGTCTTGTTTTCGTGCCTCCACTTCAAAAGCGTCTTCTCCCCGTCATCTTTGTTGTACCGGTACTTGTTAGTGCTACTTACAGAAGTTAAAACTATAAGCTACTTTATATTAGAAATGGCAACAGCGGGGGGTGAATTACCCACAACAAGAGGAAGGAGAAAAAGAAAGAGCTTATTGACTACAGTGCAGACTACAATTTTGCATAATTTTGCAAAAACAAAACGCTCGAAAAGATCTCCTAATATGTGACTTTTTGGGGTCCTTATAGACACACCATAATAATACCCGTATGTTGACGCACACCAGTATGGTGACACTGGGGTTAGTGCTGGTGCCTAACAATAAGAAAGTCCTGGGGAACGTTCCCTCTAATTTTTCATGTGTGTGAGCAAATGCAAAAACTCCTTGAGCATTCAGTGGAGCACATGTGAGCAACATCAGACGTGCACATTTAGGCCACTTTTGTAGCACACCTGTCCCAAACCTGACTAAATAACAAGTTAAAGGCCTACTGAAACCCACTACTACCGACCACGCAGTCTGATAGTTTATATATCAATGATGAAATATTAACATTGCAACACATGCCAATACGACCGGTTTAGTTTACTAAATTGCAATTTTAAATTTTCCCGGGAGTTTCTTGTTGAAAACGTCACGGAATGATGACGTGTACGCGTGAAGTCATGGACTGTCAGGAAATATTAGTGCTGCGCACACACACAGCTAAAAGTCGTCTGCTTTAACCGCATAATTACACAGTATTTTGGACATCTGTGTTGCTGAATCTTTTGCAATTTGTTCATTTAATAATGGAGACTATAAAGAACAATGCTGTTGGTGGAAAGCGGTGGATTCCAGCTGTCTTTAGCACCGAGACATAGCCGGTGTTTCTTTGTTTGTTGTGAAGCAGAGCGGTCAAGCGAAAATGTTTTCTCTACGTCAACCAGCGTGTTTTTGGATGGGGAAATTGTGATATATATCTTACTGGAAACATCATTGGATTATTCGTCGTCCTGCAACAGCGGCAGCTGTGAGCTTCGCTCCTCGGCTTCTCTCTGAGACACTTCGTGTTCACCGCAGCCATCCGACCTCGAGGTATGTCTTTACAATCTTTACTTTACAATCTTTAAAATCTCACTAAAACACTATTAAAACAATAAGCAGATAAGGGATCTTCTAGAATTATCCTAGTAAATGTGTCTATTTACATCTGAAACGCTCACACTGCCGTCGCTTTTTTAAATACTTTTTTCTATTCCTTTACTATCAATATCGTAATTCACGAATCTTTCATCCTCGCTCAAATTAATGGGGAAATTGTCGTTTTCTCGGTCCGAATTGCTCTTACTGCTGGTTCCTCCCATTAAAAGCAATGGGAATATGTGTTGAGCCCTGCAAATCGGGATGTCACGCGCACATACTTCCGGTAAAGGCAGGGCTTTTCTATTAGCGACCAAACGTTACAAACTTTATCGTCGATGTTCTCTACTAAATCCTTTCAGCAAAAATATAGCAATATTGCGAAATGATCAAGGATGATACATAGAATGGACCTGCTATTCCCATTTAAATAAGAAAATCTCATATCAGTAGGCCTTTAAATTTCTTCTTATTATAATGAAATGACAGCAGTCACTTCCATGTGATCATTTTCTAATGTAAGTGTTTTGGCCCACTTACAATGACAACAACAAATATTGTTTTTCAATGAGCTGTGTACTAGTATTGTATGTCTGGGTGGGGGTCCTGCTTTTGAAATAATGTGTTCCCCTTTCAGATATGGCATTTAGTTCCCATTAAAACATCCACATGTTGCACAATGAGATGTAAGCACTGGATCATGTGTACATTGCTGTAACTCTCCGTTTGTAAAATATCTATCTTTTTATTAGTATTTCTTTAATATAATAACAGCATTTCATGATTAGTATTTATAAATTATGATTCCTAATAAATGACAGTAGAATGAGCACACATTTCATTGGTAACTCATAGTGCAACGACCTGGAATTACAAATATTGTGCGGTGTCGGAAATGTCCGACTCTATGTGTGGCTGTAAACGCATCACTGGCTCAGTGCCATATGTGCATGTGTTGGCACAAGTGAGAAAGAGCGAGCGGCTGCTGTTGATATGACAGATGGAAAAGTTGGTTTTGGTCTGCTTTGTACGACAGAAAATGACCTGCTTTGCTAGATAGAAATTGTTTATCAATGTTTTTGGTCATGTGTTTATAGAGTTTTGCTTTATAAAGTGATCAATAGAATTAATGTCCTCAAAGCGTCTTGACAGATGTTACAATAATTGAACAGTGATAACAAAAACTGTTTTCTCTGTTGTGGCCTATTCTCGTCAGTTACTTTGAAAATATATATATATATATTTTTTTGTTGGATTTTGTGCGCGGCATAGATTTGCCGTGGGCAGAGGACTCGTGAGCAGTGCGCAATTGCACAGGCGCGCACCTTAGAGGGAACGTTGGTCTTGGGTACGATCCCCGGGCGTTGTCCCCGTGACTGCGTGGGTTCCCTCCGGGTACTCCGGTTTCCTCCCACTTCCAAAGACATGCACCTGGGGATAGGTTGATTGGCAACACTAAAATTGGCCCTAGTGTGTGAATGTGAGTGTGAATGTTGTCTGTCTATCCGTGTTGACCCTGTGGTAAGACTTGTCCAGGGTGTATGCAGCCTTCCACCCGAATGCAGCTGAGATAGTCTCCAGCCACCCCCCGCGACCACTGAGAGGGACAAGCGGTATAAAATGCATAGATTTTGAAGCAAAGTACGTCTGACTAGAGTAGCCGCAATGCTCCGTGTTCCATCAAGCGGTGCGGCTCTGGATCATACTAAAAAATGTTGACAAATTTTGGAGCGCCGTGTGTAATGTTCTATATTTTCGATGAAACATCCATATTTGGTCTTCCTTGCTTGGGGGTACTTTTAAGTGTCATTTATTTAACATGTGTCAACCTGCAGTCCACACATATCTCTTATGTGTGGCTGCCATCTACTGGTCACACTTATCATTACAGTGCATACCAAAAAGATGACGATTTTTAAGTCTGAAAAATAAGGTATGTTGTATCTTATGTTGACATCAACTTGAAAGGGCCCTTTTTTTAGTAATATGAAGGATATAATAAACTATGACTTTTTGTTTTCGTACCCTCCAACTTTTCTACATGATTTGGTTTTCTGCAAAACATTTTGCCGAAAGTTTGCTCCGATCGCCACCTGCCAGGTTGAAGATGACCAAAACAACGGTTGTTTCATGACGTGGACTTCGGTGCGGTTTGTTTTCCCATGGTGCAAAGCGACTGGATCGGACACGATATGAAGGTAACGACATCTTTTAATATTAACTCAAAAGTACTACAAAATCAAAGGGTACAAACAAACGGCGCCCACAGCGGAGGTACAAAACTTGACTCTGAAAACAAAAACTAGCACAAAGGCAGAACTATGGACAAAAAAACCAAAAACACTTACTGTGACAAGAAACGAGCATGAAAAAGCACAGCATGGATCATCAGTATGAATAACAAGGGTGTGTAGAGGGTGATGTCGCCAGGTTGACTGACAACTCCAGGCTTAAATAGTGCTGTGGTGATTAACAGGTGCATGAGTCCAAATTAATCAGGTGCGTGACATGAGGACAGGTGAAAACTATTGGGTTGTCATAGCTTCGTTGGTAGAGCGGCTGTGCCAGCAACTTGAGGGTTGCAGGTTCGATTCCCGCTTCCGCCATCCTAGTCTCTGCCGTTATGTCCTTGGGCAAGACACTTTACCCACCTGCTCCCAGTGCCACCCACACTGGTTTAATTGTAACTTAGATATTGGGTTTCACTATGTAAAGCGCTTTGAGTCACTAGAGAAAAGCGCTATATAATTATAAATCAATATAATTCAAAAAAAGCAGGGAGTGAAAAAACAGGAATTTACAGAGTGCAAAAACCAAATAGAACATAGCCAAACTAAACATAATCACCAAGACATGACAGGTTGCAGAACAAATTTTAGTGTTGATAAATCACAGTTTGTGTGCTAAATACTTACGTTTGCATTTTCTCCTCCCAGTATTGTGGCCGTTATGATAATCAGCCTGTATTCAGCATATTCATGAAGACAGGAACACTAATTGGATTACGCCTCTCATTCTGCTGACTAAAAAGCCGCAATCCTCCGGCACAAACTTAAGATAGTAGTCAGCTTTTGCACGTGTTTTAGCATCCGCAAACATTAGTTACCGTGCTTTTTTTCATTGAGCACGACTGCAAAAAAATCCATAACGCTTCTCCACCTTGAAAAACAAGCGTGTTCAGTCAAGGTAAAAGTAGTGTGAAGTGTTTATTTATCCCTTTCATTTCTCAATAATATGTATTTCACATTATTTTCAGTGTTAATATTTGGTTTATTATGGGTGTCTGTGGTTCTTCGGCTGGTACAAAGCTAAAAAAAAACAAAACTTCAATGTCTAATTATATTTTCCTATTGTTAGTGCCATTTCATTTTAATTCCCTCCCCCCACCACAGCCCACCTGCGCTGGTCTGACTCCCTGCCTTAATAAGAGGTTGTTTGTTGGAGAAATATTGACAGCAAGAGAACACATTAGCACTTGAGAGACAGCGGCTCACTGGGGAGTTGTAAACAGTGCCAGCATGCAGCTCATCAATAAGGTGAATGCATTTGTATAGATGACCAGAAACGACACGAGCAGTCCAGCCGGCGGGCGTGGAAACCATTACCACCGACACCGGTTTTATTGATTACACGAGAAAGTGGGGAAGCTCACGCGGCACTTGGTAGGTCACACGCACCCTAATGACCACAATGCTCGTTTGTGTTTCCCCCTCAGGGTCCTAAAGTGAGGTGAGATTCATGAGCTTTGTATCTTAAATCTCCACTAGCTCTGAAAACTACGACACAAACACAAACACAAACGTTCCTGCTTTTTGGGGTTTAAGTACTTTCCGTGACCACTGGTCGGCAAGGCACTAATTCCTTATTAGTCTTGATCAGGAGTATCAAACACGCGGCCCGCAAGACGTTATTTTGCGGCCCGCACCTTGATGTGAAAATTTAATGTTGGTGCGGCCCGCAAGTTTTATATGAAAGGCGCTTTACAGCATCATACATGTATACCCTCGATTTTTCCGGGAGACCCCCAATTTTCAGTGCCCCTCCAGGGGTAATCATTCTCCCGAATTTCACCCTAACAACAATATTTCGGGGGACTCCGTGGAGGCACTGCCTTTAACGTCCTCTACAACCTGTACAAACAATGTGCCAGCCCAGCCACATGTTGTGTTTGGCTTTGGAAGACGCAGTAAGCGTAGTTGATCAACAGCCACACAGGTCACACTGAGGGTGGCCGTATAAACAACTTTAACACTGTTACAAATATGTGCCACACTGTGAACCCACACCAAACAAGAATGACAAACACATTTTGGGAGAACATCCGCACCGTAATATAACATAAACACAACAGAAAAAATACCCAGAATCCCATGCAGCCCTAAATCTTCCAGGCTACAATGTACATCCCTACCCCGCCCCCTATTGTAGCCCGGAAGAGTTCTGATGTGTTTATGTTGTGTCACGTTGGGGATGTTCTCTCAAAATGTGTTTGTCATTCTTGTTTGGTGTGGCTTCACAGTGTGGCATATATTTGTAACAGTGATAAAGTTTTTTATATGGCCACCCTCAGTGTGACCTGTATGGCTGTTGAGCAAGTAGGCCTTACAGTCACTTCCGTGGGTCTGCAGAGGCCTCAAACAATATGTGACTGAGCCGGCACAATGTTTGTATGGTGGAAAAGCGGATGTGACGGTAGATTGTAGAGGCAAAGAAGGCAGTGCCATCTCCTCCTGCTGTATAAAAGGGGAGAAGGAGTTGAAGAGACTGCAGCAGAGATCGAAGAGTGGAATCAAAAGAGCGCATGACGACGACCCGGCCGACTGAAGGAGAGCGAGAAGCGAGCAGGAAGGAACGAGCTGAAAAGCGACCAGACCGAAAAACAAGCTTTATTTGAGAAATAAAAGAGTCAAACCTGCTCCAGAGAGATGTCCTTCCTGGGTGGTCCATGCAACCCACATGACGACGGCTTAAGTCTGTCACACGGTATTAGTGTAGTACCACGGTACTAATGAATCATATTCGGTACTATACCGCCTCTGAAAAGTACCGGTCCCCTCCCACCCGTCGTCGTCACGTCGTGTCATTGCTGGTTTTACGAGCAGACGAGCATGTTCGGTAGCGCACAGAGTACTTACCCTAAGATTTTTTTGTTAAAATAAAGCCAATAAGGCAATTTTTTTGTGGTTCCCTTTATTTAAAAAAATATCAGAAAGTATCAAAATCATTTTGGTACCGGTACCAAAATATTGGTATCAGGACGACACTACACACGGCTCTCAAAAATCTGTCAAAATGTGTTTAGTACGACTACGGTAAGCCACACCGCTTGATGGATTGTCAGTGCATTAACCATACAAGTATTATTATGGTGTGTGTATAAGGACTGCAAAGTGTCACATTTTGGCTTAAAAAATAAAAATAAAGGGGAAGTTATAAGACTGAAACGCCCACCGGAAGAAGTGCTTTAAGACATGGCTAGCTGACTAGCGGCTAAAGTGTTTTAGCTACTTCTAAATCACTAATCCTTGCCTCCATGGCGACAAATAAAGTAACTTTCTTACAAATATCATCCCTGCTGGACGAGAAATATCTAAACATGCTTCACTACACAGCGTAGCTCACCGCCATCACAATGTAAACAAACGCCATTGGTGGATCTACACCTAACATCCACTGTAATGATACAAAGTACAGGAGCGTTTGTAGTCAATACTACTATGATTACGTCCATATTTTTTGGTATCACATCGTCTTTAGTATTTATTAAATTCATATTATTTTTTAGTTGTTTTTTTAAAATTCATTTTATGTTTATAATCTCAGGAATTACGTCCCAGGACACATGAGGACTTTGAATATGACCGATGTTTGATGCTATAACGACTTAGTATTGGATTGACACCCAAATTTGTGGTATCTTCCAAAACTAATGTAAAATATCCAAATAACAGAAGAATAAGTCATTATTCAAT
The DNA here is from genome assembly GCF_033978795.1 of Nerophis ophidion. Taxonomy (NCBI): domain Eukaryota; kingdom Metazoa; phylum Chordata; class Actinopteri; order Syngnathiformes; family Syngnathidae; genus Nerophis; species Nerophis ophidion. Next base: position 18,257,995 of record NC_084635.1, read on the forward strand.
TTTAACAGAAGTGTAGATAGAACATGTTAAAAGAGAAATTAAGCCGATATCAACGGTGAATGAACAAGTAGATTACTAATTAATTTTTTACCACTTGTCCTTAATAATGTTGACAAAATAATAGAATGATAAATGACACAATATGTTATTGCATATGTCAGCAGCTAAATTAGGAGCCTTTGTGTGCTTACTTATTAATAAAAGACAAGTTGTCTAGTATAGTCACTATTTTATTTAAGGACAAACTTGCAATAAGAAACATATGCTGTATGTACTCTAAGATATTTTGTTAAAATAAAGCCAATAATACCATTTTTTGTGGTCCCTTATATTTAGAAAAGTATTGAAAAGTACCGAAAAGTATATAAAATAATATTGGTATCGGGAAAACACTGCTACTGACTTGTTTTATAAGTACTGTCAAACAATTACTTTTTTAAATCAGATTAGTGAAGTGAAGTGAATTATATTTATGTAGCGCTTTTCTCTATAGACATAAAACCCTTTATATAGTAAAAGCCATCATCTACATTTTTAAGCTACATGTAAACCAGTGTGGGTAGCACTGGGAGCAGGTGGGTAAAGTGTCTTGCACATGGACAGTGATATTGGGGGCGGGGATCGAACCTTGAACCCTCAAGTTGCTGGCACGCCGCTCTACCAACATGACCACGCCGCCCCACATAAAGATTAATCAGTTTTACATGTTCACTGCTTGCTCAGTGGCCTAGTGGTTAGAGTTTCCGCCCTGAGATCGGTAGATCGTGAGTTCAAATCCCAGCCGAGTCATACCAAAGACTATAAAAATGGGACCCATCACCTCCCTGCTTGGCACTCAGCATTAAGGGTTTGAATTGGGGGTTAAATCACCAAAATGATTCCCGACCGTGGCCACTGTTGCTGCTCACTGCTCCCCTCACCTCCCAGGGGGTGGAACATGGGCATGGGTCAAATGCAGAGGGCAATTTCACCACACCAAGGGGAGTGGATCAGGGAACGTGATTTTTTTGCCGTACTAGAATATGATGAGGCCCTGTGATGAGGGGCGACTTGTCCAGGGTGTACCCCGCCTTCCGCCCGATTGTAGCTGAGATAGGCGCCAGCGCCCCCCGCGACTCCAAAGGGAATAAGCGGTAGAAAATGGATGGATGGACGGAATATGATGAAGCGTATGTAGCGCGTGGCTTCACTGCAGTGTGTTGCTGTTTTTGTAATGTTAATGAGCATATAATGTTATGCAGAGGTGTACTTATAACATTTTTATAGACAGATGATACTATTTACAGTCCCGGTAGAGAGTATATGTTTTCTTTTTCGTGGGGGGGCGTAATGGAACATAATTGAGAAGCTCTGCCGTAATGCAACCTGATCCGCCTTGCAGGTAACCGTCCACGGTTAAGGTAATGTAGCATACGCACTCAAAATAAATTGTGCTAATAATTTTAATTTATACATGACTAAGAAAATACGTGTTTGTGATTGATTGCATGCTCCAGGTGCTTTAAATCAAGGAGAAATAAATTCGAGAACTCTAACATGCACTGAACTAGAGTCCAACACTTTGACCCATAACCTAATTTCACCAACCGTGCAATACTTAAATATTCCTCACTTTGATTACTGTACAATATCTGTATATTATGCTGCATATCCTAACTCTCACTGTCCAATATCCACTCATCATTACTGTAAAGTGAAACCATTCGTCTGTGCAATATTTACATTTCTTTCTGATAATGCAATAAATCACACATATTACTTTTACACATATGTATATAGTCACAACCATGCACCTCTTTTCCTTATTGCTTTTATTAATGTGATTATATATATATATATATATATATATATATATATATGTAGTCACGCATGTAAGTTTGTTTTGGTTTTGGTCAGGTTATGTTTAGTTTTTTGGACATTTAGTTCTGTCTTGGCACTTCCTGGTTTGTTTTCGTCTCCATGCCAACTCATTAGTTTTCACCTGTCATGTTACGTCCCTGTCCTCAGCCTCACACCTGTTTTCACCAATGATCATAGCTACTTAAGTCACTCTTTTTCTTGTCGTCCTTCTGGGATCTTCACACGCACACACCCTACCCATGCTGTTACAACCTTCATGCCCTCGTCCACAGTTCCATGCTGTGTAAGTTAGTGTATTTATGCCACAGTGCTAGTTTTGTTTTGTTTAGTTTGTATATAGTCATGCCTTTGTGCGGTTTAAGTTTATAGTTCATTGTCATTTCATGCCATCGAGCAAGTGTTTTGTTTCATGTTTGTATTTTGTAGCCAAGTTCTGTACCTCCTTGTGAGCGCCCTTAGTTTGTTTATTTTTTATTATAGTGTTTAAATAAACAAAGATGTACTCACAGTCACGTCTCGCCCGTGCAAATCATTCTCTGCATCGAAGAAACAACTTTAATCCAAGCCATGTTGTGACATATATATATATATATATATATATATATATATATATATATATATATATACACACACACACATATATATATATATATATATATATATATATATATATATATATATACATACATACATATCTCTACACTCATATATACATATATATCTATACATGTATATATATACAGACATATCTACACACATATATACAGTATATACATATGTATATACATGCATATCTATACACACACATACATATATGTATATATATATATATATATATATATATATATATATATCCATACACACACACAAATACATATAGATATATATATAATATTTTTTATATTTTCTCTTTTTTTTCTTTCTTTGTCTATTTTTTTTTCATTTCAAGTTTGCACCACAGATCTGGTTTTAATCCCTTTGTACATGGGTATACATGACAATAAATAGCATTGTATTCTATTCCATTCAATTATTTTCTATTCTATTCCATGAATTAACGTGTTAACTTTGACAGCCCTACAGCCATGAGAGTGTAATTGTGTTGCACCTTCCATTCGTTCTCAGCATGCGATTTCACAAGTCATACACATTCAGTGCAAATAATAGTTACTGTATTGTCATGTAGATTTAGCATTGTACCTTTAGTAGACTATTTAAAAAATGGTTAAAGCATGCATTGGTATATTTATTACAGACTAAATAACAACAATAAGAAATTTAAATATTATAAATAGGGTCAAAATGTAGTTTCTCTAATAATATTGAAAATTTGCATTATAAGTCTAAAAGTTCAGTTTCAATTGAGATTCATAACAACAACAGAAGGTTGTTCTGGATTTGTCCTACTCATGCTGTATGTCTTTTTAACAAAACAGCTGCCTCTGCGTAGAAGAGCAACAACAAGCACCTGTGGAGCTCACCTGTAGAGCTCACCCTTCAGCACGGTCTGCGTTCCGTGTAAGACTTGCATGTCAGAAAAGTTCCAGGACTGCTTTCAAAAAGTTTTCCCCTTGGAACTGTACCATCATTTTCGGGCTGTAGCGCGCACCTAATTATAAACTGCACACATCAAATTTTGGGCAGACTTTTGTTGTACATATTTTGGTCCCAAACGTCTGTAAAACGGAGGTGTACACATTTAAACATGAAATATTTACACAGGCGCATGTGTTAATCCGCAAATTTAACCAACGGCAGTACCTGTAACATACAGTAGCCTCCCGGAATACAGTCTTCATCGTCATTCTCCTCCTTCGACTTCTTTAGTGCCCTGAGTTGTGGGCCAGTTAGTAATGGTGGATTTCTTTTTTCGATGACTAGGTCAATCGTTTCCGGCTTTGGGGCTACGTCTTGTGCATTTTGTTGTTGTTTATGTCATGAGCCGTGGTCTGGATCATTTTTTTGTATTATCTGTTAGTTTTGTACTTCTTTACTTCCTGTTTGTGACACTTGAGTTTGGTTTGGTTGCCATGGCTACTTATAAACCAACCGGTTTAGCTCAGTTGGGGCGGTTTAGCTCGGTTGGTAGAGCAGCCGTGCCAGCAACTTGAGGGATGCAGGTTCGATTCTCGCTTCCGCCATTCTAGTCAATGCCGTAGTGTCCTTGGGCAAGACACTTTACCCACCTGCTCCCAGTGCCACCCACACTGGTTTAAATGTAACTTAGATATTGGTTTTCACTATGTAAAGCGCTTTGAGTCACTAGAGAAAAGCGCTATATAAATATAATTCACTTCACTTATTGTTTTCACCTGCCTCTGGTGTTCTTGACGCTCACCTGTCTCTAATCAGAGGCATTATTTAAGATTTAAGCCTGCCTTTGCCAGTCAGTCGGTCTGGCGTCATTGTTCGCTTCATGCCGAGTCTAAGTTTGTTTATTCATGCCACTGCTTGTGAGTGTTCCATGTCCGTAGTCCATCCTAAGTCTTAGCTTTTACGTTTCCTGCGCTAAGTTTTTGTTTTTTAGCTTCTCCTGGGAACGGCACACTTTCCTTTTGTTGTTTGCATGTTATTTTGCAGTTGGATGATTTTTGATAAAAAAAAAAAAAAATCATCTCCTACCTCACGCTGTCGTCCGGAGTTGTCTGGTCTGCATTCTGGGAAAACGACTTTGCATAAAGATGCGACCTCGTTGTGACAATTTATACCTCCATTATTGAGGGTGAGTCCATAGTGTGCTAAACGGCTGATTAGATGATCGCGTGAGTGCTTTTGATTTAATGTGAGCAATTTCCTTGGTCTGATGTGATGAGATGGCCAGCATTTGAAATAGAGCACGATTTAAAGCGTGGGAAAAAACTAATGGCTTATAGTCGGGAAATTATGGCAATTCTTCTGGAGTTAAACGCACAGTAGTTCTCTGGCATGCCTTCATGCACTCCTGGTAGGATTCTTAAGAGACCCTCCTTAGCTTGGTTGTCACGGCGGTCTTGATGATGAGCAAATTTCAAAAGGGGAGAACAAACCCATAGATGCAGGTCAGGTACATTGGGAGGTTACTCCATCATGGCGAATATCTTCACGGCCAGGAACTACAAATTGCTTGGGGCATTATGAGCAGGTGCGTTGTCATAATAAAGCATCCATAAGCTGTCCTGCCACGACACCCGCCTCTTCACGGGTGTTGGTCGACCGTCCGAATGATGCCTCTCACATCGAATAATGAATCCTCGAACTTTTCTGATATACCAAGTATGTCACGAAAATATTAACCAGAGTGCGATGAGTCAGGATGTATAGTTAATTATAGCAAGTATAACTCACACGAGGTGCCAATATTATGGGAATTACTTAAAACACTTTGTTATACATCTATCTTTTTTATATCTGTATCATAGTACAGTAGTACCTCACCTTAAAGTGTTTCGAGATAAGCGCTATCTCTCAGGCTAACAATACTTCAAGGAAAAATGCAATAACGCTAGTTAATAATGTTAAAATAACATCTACATGGTGGACATTTATCCATTTAAATATGGTAAGGGAGCTGCTGGTGGTGTATTTGACTGAGAAGAAGCTGGAAGGATATACCGCAGAAGTCCATGCTGTCCATAATTTCACGTTACTTCTTAGAACTACTAGTTGTAGTATATTTTTATTGTACTGTGTTTCATACAATATTTCAAAAAGTGTATTATTGTTTTTAAAATACATATTACATGTTATAATTAATTAATAACCCATCAGATTTAATTTAATTTCAATGTGAGACATTGATTTGAGATACAAGTGTTTTAAGTTGAGAGCTCCATCATAAAATCAATTAAGCTCGTAAGTCGAGCTTTATTTGTGATTCTGTATTCACTATCTCCCACATTAGCTGATTTTCCAATTATTATTGTTTTTTTCATTTTAATTTCCCCATGATTACTCTCCTTCTCCCCTGAAAAGACATCAATCACAGCAACACTTACAAGAACGACTTGACGTCCAGCCCCCTGTGGCGGATCTGTTCCATCATATGGTCCCAGCTTCCCGGATTCGACCTTGACCGGCCCGCCCCTGCCCCTCTGTACCGGGAGGCTCCGGCCGTACTCCCCCGGACCCCTCGTGGTCCTCCACGGTGGCCCCCACCACCTGGGCCTGTGTGCAGCTGGCCCAGGCTTTGCGAGGTCACAGGGGGGTCGTTAGGACCCGGAGGGGGCTGGTGAGTGAGGGGCTGTTGGAGGCTCTGCTGCCGGACCAGGGGCCGGGGTCGCGCCACAGCCGAAGACGGGATGTGCTCCAGTGTGGACGTAGTTGAGAGGGAAGTGTCCCCAAAACTGAGCAGAAACACAAGAGAAATACTATTAATAAAACCTGGTGGATATTTACGAGGTCAATCACGCACAGCTTGTCCATCACACAGGAACAAGATGTATATAATAAATGTTAAAGGGACTAAGGATGAATTTGTCATGTTGTGTGGTCTGGATCATGTTTTGTTATTTTTTCTGCTAGTTTTGGACTCCATTAGTTCCTGTGTTTGTGCACCCTTGTTTGTTTTAGTTTCCATGACGACTCCATTAGTTCCTGTTTGCACTTCCTTGTTTTTGTCACCTTGGTTACGCATTTTGTTCACCTGTCTCTATTAGTGCTCACCCGCGCACCTGCTAGCCGAGCACTAATCAGAGGCAGTATTTAAGCTCGTCTTTGCCAGTCAGTCGGCCTGGCGTCATTGTTCTTTTCATGCTCTGTCCATGCTAGTTTTTCATGCCAAAGTCCATGTTGCTCTTTTCAAGCCAAAGTAAGTGTTGTTTGTTTTATGTTCATAGTTTACGTTAAAGTGTTGGTTTTGTTTCATGGCCAAGTTTTTGTAACTCCTCTGTGAGCGCCTTTTGTTTGTACCTTTTTCAAGTTACAAATAAATCATGTTTATACCTGCACGCCATGTCCCAAGTAGTCCGTCTGCTTTCCTGGGAGAACGACCCCACAGCAAGCAGCTACTCCCGCAACTTGACATAATTTTGTCCATTCTGACTTATAAATGTTGTTACAATGTTGGATACTTGTGTTAAACATCTTTACATATTTTAAACTTGATTTAGACAAAGGGAAGAGGCTTCTCCCCTACTGTTTCAGGTTGTGAGGAAACACAAAAAAAGGTACGAAAAAGTATTATTTTCGTGCATAATACCACTGACGTGGGACATTAAAAAAATGTTAATGTTAGAGGAATATATTCCACCTTAGCAGAATGGAATGTGTTCTCTGTTCAGCTTGAGGAACAAAAACCAACAGCAAACAATGAGTTCACCCTGGGTTTGTATCTTCGTTGCGTACATACACACACATAGCATATTTCTTAGTTTTGATGGTGAGAAGAGGTGCCAAGTACGAGACGGAGAGGAAGCAGACGTGTTTGTGTGTGTGTGTGTGTGTGTGTGTGTGTTTGTGTGTTACCTTTCAGTTTCATTGGACTGATATCCAAGCAACTATGCTCTCGTCTCGATTACTGTAACGTATTATTTTCGGGTCTCCCCATGTCTAGCATTAAAAGATTACAGTTGGTACAAAATGCGGCTGCTAGACTTTTGACAAGGACAAGAAAGTTTGATCATATTACGCCTGTACTGGCTCACCTGCACTGGCTTCCTGTGCACTTAAGATGTGACGTTAAGGTTTTACTACTTACGTATAAAATACTACACGGTCTAGCTCCATCCTATCTTGCCGATTGTATTGTACCATATGTCCCGGCAAGAAATCTGCATTCAAAAGACTCCGGCTTATTAGTGATTCCTAAAGCCCCAAAAAAGTCTGCGGGCTATAGAGCGTTTTCCGTTCGGACTCCAGTACTCTGGAATGCCCTCCCGGTAACAGTTCGAGATTCTACCTCAGTAGAAGCATTTAAGTCTCACCTTAAAACTCATCTGTATACTCTAACTTTTAAATAGACCTCCCTTTTAGACCAGTTGATCTGCCGCTTCTTTTCTTTTTTTCTCCTCTGTCCCCCCCTCCCTTGTGGAGGGGGTCCGGTCCGATGACCAGGGATGAAGTACTGGCTGTCCGGAGACGAGACCCAGGATGGACCGCTCGTCGGGACCCAGGATGGACCGCTCGCCTGTGTATCGGTTGGGGACATCTCTACGCTGCTGATCCGACTCCGCTTGGGATGGTTTCCTGTGGACGGGGCTCCCGCTGCTGTCTTGGATCCACTTTGAACTGAACCCTCGCGGCTGTGTTGGAGCCACTATGGATTGAACTTTCACAGTATTATGTTAGACCCGCTCGACATCCATTGCTTTCGGTACCCTAGAGGGGGCTGGGGGGTTGCCCACATCTGAGGTCCTCTCCAAGGTTTCTCATAGTCACCATTGTCACTGGCGTCCCACTGGATGTGAATTCTCCCTGCCCACTGGGTGTGAGTTTTCCTTGCCCTTTTGTGGGTTCTTCCGAGGATGTCCTAGTCGTAATGCTTTGTACAGTCCTTTGAGACATTTGTGATTTAGGGCTATATAAATAAACATTGATTGATTGATTGATATGCTTGGGATTGGTAGCAAGATGGTCAAAAGCAAGTGAACAGTGTGACCATCGAGAGAGAATTTGCAAGACTTTGTAGAACTCAGTTCTCTCCAGCGCTGGTATTGCTAATGTTTGTATTTATTCTATTTGCAGAATACATTGTTAAACTTTAATTATAGTCTCCTCACTTTATTCAGAGAAGTCGTTACAATACAATAACCAGGGAAGATGCTCGAATATAATGCAGCGTTTGAATCGATCGCGGAGTGCGCAGGTTTACCTAATTTTGTGAGTGGGTAAATCCATACAATGTTTGTTTAATTTAGAGTTGTTTATTTTCGACCGTTTCTAGAAAAAAATAGCGGCGATGACCCTCTGTCTATCTGTGTTGGCCCTGCGATGAGGTGGCGACTTGTCCACCCCCCCGTAACCCCAAAGGGAATAAGTGGTAAAAAATTGTATGGATGGATGGACCATAAGATATATCTATTTTAACTGTAAGTAAAATATAAATGACTATACTATTAGTCAAGGGCGGGGCATGCTTTCATTTGCAATCAGGGAACGCCTCCAAAATAGAACATCTTGCAGACAGACTCAAAAAACAGATTATAAAAATGACTGTGGAGCAAAATTTACACAAACGCATTATCAATACTGTACGTATCTAGGCTTTTTTGACCTTGGTCCCAAATGTTCTACTACAGAGAGGACGGGGGCCCACTCAGATAATAACACTGGATTAGTAATCTAAGTCTTGATTTATTCATATGCAATAATTAAATACCTACTTACAGTGTAAAACCTTGTCAAATGATATAAAACAATGTTTTAATCACAAAGACTATTATTTTAACACAAACTTTAGACTTAGGCCAGGCTGATTAGAAAAGTACTAAATATTCTACTTTAAAAGGGACGCAAAATAATTTTACATACAATTATTCTTTGCTAAAATAAACAAAATCCATCCATCCATCTACTTTCTTTATTCTCCACGTCGCGGTGGCTGGAGCATATCAATCAATCAATCAATCAATCAATGTTTACTTATATAGCCCTAAATCACTAGTGTCTCAAAGGGCTGCACAAACCACCACGACATCCTCGGTGGCCCACATTAGGGCAAGGAAAACTCACACCCAGTGGGACATCGGTGACAATAATGACCCAGTGGGACGTCGGTGACAATGATGACTATGAGAACCTTGGAGAGGAGGAAAGCAATGGATGTCGAGCGGATCTAACATGATACTGTGAAAGTTCAATCCATAATGGATCCAACACAGTCGCGAGAGTCCAGTCCAAAGCGGATCCAACACAGCAGCGAGAGTCCCGTTCACAGCGGAGCCAGCAGGAAACCATCCCAAGCGGAGGCGGATCAGCAGCGCAGAGATGTCCCCAGCCGATACACAGGCAAGCAGTACATGGCCACCGGATCGGACCGGACCCCCTCCACAAAGGAGAGTGGGACATAGAAGAAAAAGAAAAGAAACGGCAGATCAACTGGTCTAAAAAGGGAGTCTATTTAAAGGCTAGAGTATACAGATGAGTTTTAAGGTGAGACTTAAATGCTTCTACTGAGGTGGCATCTCGAACTGTTACCTGGAGGGCATTCCAGAGTACTGGAGCCCGAAATGAAAAAGCTCTATAGCCCGCAGACTTTTTTTGGGCTTTGAGAATCACTAAAAAGCCGGAGTCCTTTGAACGCAGATTTCTTGCCGGGACATATGGTACAATTCAATCGGCAAGATAGGATGGAGCTAGACCGTGTAGTATTTTATACGTAAGTAGTACAACCTTGAAGTCACATCTTAAGTGCACAGGAAGCCAGTGCAGGTGAGCCAGTATAGGCGTAATATGATCAAACTTTGTTGTTCTTGTCAAAAGTCTAGCAGCCGCATTTTGTACCAACTGTAATCTTTTAATGCTAGACATGGGGAGACCCGAAAATAATACGTTACAGTAATCGAGGCGAGACGTAACAAACGCATGGATAATGATCTCAGCGTCCCAGCTACATACAACCTGGACAAGTTGCCACCGCATCGTAGGGCCAACGCAGATATTATTAATAAATATGTTTTTTTGAAACTGTCAATTACATTTAAATGCAAATAAGATACAGATTCACCACTTAAGTCATGGATTTTGCGCTTAAAAAATTGTATATGACTATAGTTCCAGATTTCTTTTTTTTGAGATTGTGAATGCCATCCCATCCATCCATCATCTTCCGCTTATCCGAGGTCGGGTCGCGGGGGCAACAGCCTAAGCAGGGAAACCCAGACTTCCCTCTCCCCAGCCACTTCGTCTAGCTCTTCCCGGGGGATCCCGAGGCGTTCCCAGGCCAGCCGGGAGACATAGTCTTCCCAACGTGTCCTGGGTCTTCCCCGTGGCCTCCTATCGGTTGGACGTGCCCTAAACACCTCCCTAGGGAGGCGTTCGGGTGGCATCCTGACCAGATGCCCGAACCACCTCATCTGGCTCCTCTCGATGTGAAGGAGCAGCGGCTTTACTTTGAGTTCCTCCCGGATGGCAGAGCTTCTCATCCTATCTCTAAGGGAGAGCCCCGCCACACGGCGGAGGAAACTCATTTCGGCCGCTTGTACCCGTGATCTTATCCTTTCGGTCATGACCCAAAGCTCATGACCATAGGTGAGGATGGGAACGTAGATCGACCGGTAAATTGAGAGCTTTGCCTTCCGGCTCAGCTCCTTCTTCACCACAACGGACCGGTACAACGTCCGCATTACTGAAGACGCTGCACCGATCCGCCTGTCGATCTCACGATCCACTCTTCCCTCACTCGTGAACAAGACTCCTAGGTACTTGAACTCCTCCACTTGGGGCAGGGTCTCCTCCCCAACCCGGAGATGGCACTCCACCCTTCTCCGCGCGAGAACCATGGACTCGGATTTGGAGGTGCTGATTCTCATTCCAGTCGCTTCACACTCGGCTGCGAACCGATCCAGCGAGAGCTGAAGATCCCGGTCAGATGAAGCCATCAGGACCACATCATCTGCAAAAAGCAGAGACCTAATCCTGCGGTTACCAAACCGGAACCCCTCAACGCCTTGACTGCGCCTAGAAATTCTGTCCATAAAAGTTATGAACAGAATGGGTGACAAAGGACAGCCTTGGCGGAGTCCAACCCTCACTGGAAATGTGTTCGACTTACTGCCGGCAATGCGGACCAAGCTCTGGCACTGATCGTACAGGGAACGGACCGCCACAATAAGACAGTCCGATACCCCATACTCTCTGAGCACTCCCCACAGGACTTCCCGAGGGACACGGTCGAATGCCTTCTCCAAGTCCACAAAGCACATGTAGACTGGTTGGGCAAACTCCCATGCACCCTCAAGAACCCTGCCGAGAGTATAGAGCTGGTCCACAGTTCCACGACCAGGACGAAAACCACACTGTTCCTCCTGAATCCGAGGTTCGACTATCCGACGTAGCCTCCTCTCCAGTACACCTGAATAAACCTTACCGGGAAGGCTGAGGAGTGTGATCCCACGATAGTTGGAACACACCCTCCGGTCCCCCTTCTTAAAGAGAGGAACCACCACCCCGGTCTGCCAATCCAGAGGTACCGCCCCCGATGTCCACGCGATGCTGCAAAGTCTTGTCAACCAAGACAGCCCCACAGCATCCAGAGCCTTAAGGAACTCCGGGCGGATCTCGTCCACCCCTGGGGCCTTGCCACCGAGGAGCTTTTTAACTACCTCAGCAACCTCAGCCCCAGAAATAGGAGAGTCCACCACAGATTCCCCAGGCACTGCTTCCTCATAGGAAGACGTGTTGGTGGGATTGAGGAGGTCTTCGAAGTATTCCTTCCACCTATCCACAACATCCGCAGTCGAGGTCAGCAGAACACCATCCGCACCATACACGGTGTTGATAGTGCACTGCTTCCCCTTCCTGAGGCGGCGGGCGGTGGTCCAGAATCGCTTCGAAGCCGTCCGGAAGTCGTTTTCCATGGCTTCCCCGAACTCTTCCCATGTCCGAGTTTTTGCCTCCGCGACCGCTGAAGCTGCACACCGCTTGGCCTGTCGGTACCTGTCCACTGCCTCCGGAGTCCTATGAGCCAAAAGGACCCGATAGGACTCCTTCTTCAGCTTGACGGCATCCCTCACCGCTGGTGTCCACCAAGGGGTTTTAGGATTGCCGCCCCGACAGGCACCAACTACCTTGCGGCCACAGCTCCGATCTGCCGCCTCGACAATAGAGGTGCGGAACATGGTCCACTTGGACTCAATGTGCAGCACCTCCCTCGTGACATGTTCAAAGTTCTTCCGGAGGTGGGAATTGAAACTTTGTCCGACAGGAGACTCTGCCAGACGTTCCCAGCAGACCCTCACAATGCGTTTGGGCCTCCCAGGTCTGTCCGGCATCCTCCCCCACCATCGCAGCCAACTCACCACCAGGTGGTGATCGGTAGAAAGCTCCGCCCCTCTCTTCACCCGAGTGTCCATAACATGAGGCCGCAAATCCGATAACACAACTACAAAGTCGATCATGGAACTGCGGCCTAGGGTGTCCTGGTGCCAAGTGCACATATGGACACCCTTATGTTTGAAGATGGTGTTTGTTATGGACAAACTGTGACGAGCACAAAAGTCCAATAACAAAACACCATTCGGGTTCAGATCCGGGCGGCCATTCTTCCCAATCACGCCTCTCCAGGTTTCACTGTCGTTGCCAACGTGAGCGTTGAAGTCTCCCAGTAGGACAAGGGAATCACCCGGGGGAGCACTTTCCAGTACTCCCTCGAGCGTTCCCAAAAAGGGTGGGTACTCTGAACTGCTGTTTGGTGCATAAGCACAAACAACAGTCAGGACACGTCCCCCCACCCGAAGGCGGGGGAGGCTACCCTTTCGTCCACCGGGTTGAACTCCAACGTACAGGCTTTGAGCCGGGGGGCAACCAGAATTGCCACCCCAGCCCGTCGCCTCTCACTGCCGGCAACGCCAGAGTGGAAGAGGGTCCAATCCCTCTCGAGAGAAGTGGTTCCAGAGCCCTTGCTGTGCATCGAAGTGAGTCCGACTATATCCAGCCGGAATTTCTCGACTTCGCGCACTAGCTCAGGCTCTTTCCCCCCCAGTGACGTGACGTTCCACGTCCCAAGAGCTAGCTTCTGTAGCCGAGGATCGGACCGCCAAGTGCCCTGCCTTCGGCTGTCGCCCAGCTCACAATGCACCCGACCTCTATGGCCCCTGCTATGGGTGGTGAGCCCATTGGATGGGTGACCCACGTTGCCTCTTCGGGCTGTGCCCGGCCGGGCCCCATGGGAACAGGCCCGGCCACCAGGCGCTCGCCATCGTGCCCCACCTCCGGGCCTGGCTCCAGAGGGGGGCCCCGGTGACCCGCGTCCGGGCGAGGGAAATCTGCTCCTAGGATCATTGGGACACGCAAACTCCTCTACCACGATAAGGTTGCAGCTCAGAGAGCTGTGAATGTTGTCTGTCTATTTGTCTTGGCCCTGCAATGAGGTGGCGACTTGTCCAGGGTGTACCCTGCCTTCCGCCCGATTGTAGCTGAGATAGGCACCAGCGCACCCCGCGACTCCAAAGGGAATAAGCGGTAGGAAATGGATGGATGGATGTCATTACTGCCAGAAGTGGTGGAAAAGTGTATTACAACTGAGTAAAGCTGCTGCCTAAACGGACCACAGCTGAGAAACAGATATTTTTTGGCGACCATTTTAGCTCATTTTAGCTCAGGGGCCGCGTGAAGGAAAATCTGTGCACACGCGGGCCGGACTATTAAAATCATGGCATGAAAACTAAAAAATAAAGACAACATTAGGTTGTTTTCTTTGTTTTACTTTGGCCAAAAATAGAACAAACACATTCTAAGAATACCGTATTTCCTTGAATTGCCGCCGGGCATATAGTATGCGCAAAATAATTAGCACATGCTTAGTATTACCGCCGGGTCAAACTCGTGACGTCACGAGTGACACTTCCCCTGTCATCATTTTTAAAATGGAGGAGGCTGATTTCAATACCGGTAATTTGAAATTGCATAAAGGGAAGAAGATTAAGAGCTATTCAGTAGGATTTAAAGTCCAAGCTTTTGAATACCGGTATGCTAAAAAGAACAGTAAGCAGCTATGTTTAATTAATATACCTGTGGAGCCGACTGTCTGACAGCCCAAGATGGCGGCGAGGAGACGGCGAGCGAGCGGAGAGGAGGAGCAGAAGAGCGACCTGGACTGAAGTTTTATTGAAAATTAAACAAACTGTTCTAGCCATGTCCTTCCTTGGTGGTCCTGGGAACCCGCAAGACGACCGCTTGAGACCGTCACAATACCGTAGCTGCGTGTGTCAAATATGAGTCATTAAATGACTCCCGTCTCCTGGTGGTAGAGGGCGCTAGTGATCCTTCTTGCGACTACTCGGCTGCCGAAAAAGTGAAATGAGTGACGTGATATGTGCTGGAGGAGGTAATAAAGGAAGATTTCCATCGAGACAGAGAGACTTTTAAAACTGAAAAAAGATAAGGAAGACTTCTATAAACAAGTTATCGATGCTTTTGATCAGAAGGAGCTGGCATGGACTATATTTATAAGTAAAGGTAAGACCAAAATAACGTTTAGTTTTTTTATTAAATGCGCTTTTCATGATAGTATCCTTACATCACACTAAATGTTTTACTGCATGCCTTTGGTAAGTGCCGGAGTGAGAAGAGGTTTTAAAATATTTAGTGCATACTTACTTTTACCGCATGCCTTTGGTAAGCGTAGGCGTGAGAAGAGGTTTTAAATTAATTAGCGCCCTGGAGGCAATTCAAGGAAATACGGTAATACAATCAAAATATAGAAAAAAAAGAAGTTAGTGGCCTAAGTTAGTGAAGTTTTGATCAATGAAGGAAATAGGAAAGTGAATGAATGTTTATAACTGAATTAATTTACATATGCATAAAGATTTTTTTTCTTTTGTATATTTTTTATGAATTAAGTAATGTTTATAACATCCTTTTTCCAAAACACAATATAGAATGTGAGATATAACAGGATAATGCATACATTTCTCATTTGTTTTCAAAACGGTTACAAAAAAGTGGGACCCCAAAAATTTACTGTGGGACATTATTTTTATGACTTGATGGGGTCCCTGGGACCCCATTTGTAAAATTTCTTGCGCCCACACTGATGGAGTATTAGTGCGTGCAAAACAGCAGCAGGCGGCTGTGGCCTGTGGGCCGGTTCTAATACTAATCAAATATCATCCATAGATAATCAGTGTCAGGCTTGCCACTGACAGCTTGTGTTTTAGTTTCTCCTCTGTGTGTTTAGTATTTCCTGTCCTTAGTTCCTGTCAGCACTCTTATTTTGGTTCAGCTTCCTGTTTGTCTCCCTGAGTGCTTTGTTTCCCCTCAGCTGTGGCTGATTGGCACCTGGCCACACCTGAAGTCAATCAGCCAGCTCCTATTTAACGTCCATTGTTCCTCCAGTCAATGCTGGATTATTGTATTGCATGTCGCTCTTGTATCGTTGCTACCTGTCGTGATTTGTCGATGTCATCATTACAGTTACTACCTGTCGTGCAACTATTTGTCCTTGTCATCGTAGCAGTAAGCTGTTCCTGTTAGCTATTTGTAGTTTGTTTTTGTCCTAGCTTTTTGGTTTCGTGTTTTCTTGTTAGCCATTAGCTGTTTCCAGTTTTTCTGTTTCTTGCTAGATACCTGTTAGCTTCCACGCTAGGCCTTTTGTTTGTTATCAACCCATGTGCGCGTTTTAGGTTTGAACCCTTTGTTTGGTTTTGTTCTAGTTGTTTATATTAAAACCATGTTTTCTCACTCCATGCCTGCCTCCTTCTCTGCATGTTGGGGTTCGTCAACAACAAACTTTGACAATCAGGCCTGCGGGCCTTGACTTTGACACCCCTGCTCTAAGGGACATGTTTTAAATGTAGATTAAAACCATCATAGGTCCCCTTTTAGGAGCTTGTGGGAATAAAGTCTGCACACAGATTGAGTGAAGACAGAATACAAAAAAAAAAGGTGAGCAAAAGATCAGATTAGACAAACAGCTGCTGCTAACATCTGTGTGGAGTTTGAAACTTGTGATGACAAATGTGAAAACACAGTTAACAGGTTCACAGGTACACCACTCTGGTTGCCTAATTTAAAAATGTCACTTTGCAGTATAATGCACCGATAGTGCGGTATAATACAATACATTTCCTTGTCAAGCATTATTAATCATTTTTTCCAGGTTTTTGTGTCAAACAAACCATCCTAAATAATGTGTTGCGTGTACATCGGCAACACTAAATTAAAAAACCCCTCTCCCAAATGAGTCTTGACCTACTTGTGGTTTATGCAGTTTTGTCTTCCCTTATTACTTTACTTATTGATGCTGCTAAGCCCTTTTCGACTTTACCCTCTATTTTCACTCTTCCAAGTCCATCCACCAATTAACAAGTCGACAAGTCTTAAACTTATGCAGTGCGTCGTCAGCCCCCAGCCTACACTCAATCACTGCTGTCTGATGTACATAAGCTTGTACTTGTAAGAAGATGTAAACAGCTCTGTCTCCCGCTAAAGCTGTGCAGAAAGATTTACTGTCTGAACTTGTGTTTAGCAGCGCTTTGCAGAATTAACTCAGCCCGAAATCTGCTGGAGGAGCCAAGAGACAAGCACCCGAAGGAAAAAAAAACCCATTGCCAGGTCAACTAGTACAAAACAAAAGCTCTTACTTGCATTTATGCTCCATATAAGCACATTTATTGCATACCGTAATGTATTCAATGATGTATTCCCAGAGTAAATAAAAGTTGCTTGCTGTATTTTTGTAGAACAAAATAACATACTGTAAAACAGCGGTTCTCAAATGGGGGTACTTCAAGGTATGCCAAGGGGTACGTGAGATTTTTTTTAAATATTCTAAAAATAGAAACAATTCAAAAATCCTTTATAAATATATTTATTGAATAATACTTCAACAAAATATGAATGTAAGTTCATTAACTGTGAAAAAAAAAATGCAACAATGCAATATTCAGTGTTGACAGCTAGATTTTTTTGTGGACATGTTCCATAAATATTGATGTTAAAAATGTCTTTTTTTGTGAAGAAATGTTTAAAATTAAGTTAAATAAATCCTGATAGATCTCTATTACAATCCCCAAAGAGGGCACTTTAAGTTGAGTACTTCTATGTGTATAAATCTTTATTTATAATTGATTAATTATAATTATAATTTTTTTCAACAAGTTTTCAGGTATTTTTATATATTTTTTTCCAAATAGTTCAAGAAAGACCACTACAAATGAGCAATATTTTGCGCTGTTATACAATTTAATAAATCAAAAAATGATGACATAGTGCTGTATTATACTCCTTTATCTATTTTTTTTTCAACCAAAAATGCTTTTCTCTGATTAGGCGGTACTTGAATAAAAAAATGTTCACAGGGGGTACATCACTGAAAAAAGGTTGAGAACCACTAAGCTGGCATTAATCAAGAGTTAAAAAAATAAATCAATCAAATTAAATTGGATCCCAAAAAAGCTAAAACAAGCATTATATATATTTAGACACAAAGTTAAAATATTACAGTAGCTCTTTCTAGTTATACTATAGGTCTGATCTAGTAAGATCCAAATACCACGTGCTAAACAGTGTGTGCAAACTATACAATTGTTAGTATTATTAGTGGGTGTGATCTACTAATACTGTGTGCATTGATAACAAATTATGTAAAGGTTTTTTTGCGTGCAGCACCTGCAGTGCCCAAGGAGAGACTAATACAAACATAATTTACGCTATATTGCCAACGTATTTGGCCACCTGCCTTGACTCACATATGAACTTGAAGTGCCATCCCATTCCTAACCCATAGAGCTCAATATGATGTCGATCCACCTTATGCAGCTATTACAGCTTCAACTCTTCTGGGAAGGCTGTCCACAAGGTTGCGGAGTGTGCTTATAGGAATTTTTGACCATTCTTCCAAAAGCGCATTGGTGAGGTCACACCCTGATGTTGGTCGAGAAGTTGAGATGCTGGTCCGTTCTAATTCATCCCGAAGGTGTTCTATCGGGTTCAGGTCAGGACTCTGTGCAGGCCAGTCAAGTTCATCCACAGCAGACTCTGTCAATCGTGTCTTTATGGAAATTTCTTTGTGCACTGGTGCACAGTCATGTTGAAAGAGGAAGGGGCCGGCTCTAAACTGTTCCCACAAGGTTCGGAGCATGGATTTTTGTCCAAAACCTTTTGGTTCTTTGGAGCATTCAAAGTTCCTTTCACTGGAACTAATGGGCCAAGCCCAAATCCTAAAAAACAACCCCACACCATAATTCGTCCTACGAAATGTACCGTTCTCCTGGTAACCTCCAAACCCAGACTGATCCATCAGATTGCCAGATGGAAAAGCCTGATTTATCACACCAGAGAACGCATTTCCACTGCTCCAGAGTCTAGTGGCGACGTGCTTTACACCACGGCATCCGACGCTTTGCATTGGACTTGGTGATGTATGTCTTGCATGCAGCTGCTCGGCCATGAAAACCCATTCCATGAAGCTCTCTGCGTACTGTACGTGGGCTGATTGGAAGGTCACATGAAGTTTGGAGCTCTGTAGCAACTGACTGTGCAGAAAGTCGACGACCTCTTTAGGATCCGCTGACCCCCCCTCTGTCGGTTTAGGTGGCCTACCACTTGGTGGCTGAGTTGCTGTTGTTCCCAAACTCTTCGATTTTCTTATAATAAAGCCAACAGTTGACTTTGGAATACTTAGGAGCAAGAAAACTTTGCAACTGGATTTGTAAAACAGGAGGCAGGCATCCCATGACTCCTAAAAGCGGATCATTCTTTCACAAATGTTTGTAGCAACAGTCTCCATGCCTAAGTGCTTGATTTTATACACCTGTGGCCGGGCCAATTGATTAGGACACCTGACTCTGGTCATTTGGAGGGGCGGCCAAATACTTTTGGCAATATACTGTACCTCTATCAATCAATCAATCAATGTTTACTTATATAGCCCTAAATCACTAGTGTCTCAACGGGCTGCACAAACCACTATGACATCCTCGGTAGGCCCACATAAGGGCAAGGAAAATTCACACCCAGTGGGACGTCGGTGACAATGATGACTATGAGAACCTTGGAGAGGAGGAAAGCAATGGATGTCGAGCGGGTCTAACATGCTACTGTGAAAGTTCAATCCATAATGGATCCAACACAGTCACAAGAGTCCAGTCCAAAGCGGATCCAACACAGCAGCGAGAGTCCCGTTTACAGCGGAGCCAACAGGAAACCATCCCAAGCGGAGGCGGATCGGCAGCGCAGAGATGTCCCCAGCCGATACACAGGCGAGCAGTACATGGCCACCGGATCGGACCGGACCCCCTCCACAAGGGAGAGTGGGACATAGGAGAAAAAGAAAAGAAACGGCAGATCAACTGGTCTAAAAAGGGAGTCTATTTAAAGGCTAGAGTATACAAATGAGTTTTAAGGTGAGACTTAAATGCTTCTACTGAGGTGGCATCTCAAACTTTTACCGGGAGGGCATTCCAGAGTACTGGAGCCCGAAATGAAAATGCTCTATAGCCCGCAGACTTTTTTTGGGCTTTGGGAATCACTAATAAGCCGGAGTCCTTTGAACGCAGATTTCTTGCCGGGACATATGGTACAATACAATCGGCAAGATAGGATTGAGCTCGGCCGTGTAGTATTTTATACGTAAGTAGTAAAACCTTAAAGTCACATCTTAAGTGCACAGGAAGCCAGTGCAGGTGAGCCAGTACAGGCGTAATATGATCAAACTTTCTTGTTCTTGTCAAAAGTCTAGCAGCCGCATTTTGTACCAACTGTAATCTTTTAATGCTAGACATGGGGAGACCCGAAAATAGTACGTTACAGTAATCGAGAAGAGACGTAACAAACGCATGGATAATGATCTCAGCGTCTTTAGTGGACAGAATGGAACGAATTTTAGCGATATTACGGAGATGAAAAAAGGCCGTTTTAGTAACGCTTTTAATGTGTGACTCAAAGGAGAGAGTTGGGTCGAAGATAATACCCAGATTCTTTACCGTGTCGCCTTGTTTAATTGTTTGGTTGTCAAATGTTAGAGTTGTATCATTAAATAGAGGTCGGTGTGTAGCAGGACCGATAATCAGCATTTCCGTTTTTTTGGCGTTGAGTTGCAAAAAGTTAGCGGACATCCATTGTTTCATTTCATTAAAACACGCCTCCAGCTGACTACAATCCGGCGTGTTGGTCAGCTTTAGGGGCATGTAAATTAAACAAAAATTAAACGCCAGGAAACAGAATCAATTAGATTTGTTTAAACCAGCTCCTTAAGTCATTTAGCAGCTATAGAATGATATTGCTGAATAAACAAATTGTGTAATATTTTCTATTTTAACAGTCCAAATATGTTGAGACACACACATAGACAAAATAATCTCTCTCAATCGACTATTTTTGGAGCACAATTACTTAATTTCTTACAGCCGTTTGTGCGTTACTGCGCCAGTATGTAAGCAGATTTCAAATGTGTTAAATAGCTTGTATTCCGACAAGTGATTTCTTCCCGGAAGTGAAAAACAGTGGTGGTCAACCAAGCTAAATTGGCTGTTTGTAAGCATGCAGCGCCTGAACAATCTAAGTACAAAAGAGGCTTAAATCTTCCTGCAAAAAGCAGATATGAGCAAAAAAATACAATGGAGTAGATCCCTGTGCATTCTTATTTTGTTAGTTAACGAAGATTGTTTTAAAGGTGCACATCACATTATGCATGAGGAAGAAGGAGGAGGAGCGAGCAGGTGTAGCATACGCCGGTGCCTTGACACTGGAGCATAATTTACATTTCAGAGACCAGACTGAAAGCAGTGAAATGCAACAAAATATCAACCGGCAGAACAGCGAAGCGTATAAGTCCATTTAAGAGTAGAATGCGGAAAATGCCTTTCTGTTGGCAGGTCTGTGAAAGGGATGTTTTTTTTAAAAGTATCGAATCAAACAGTTTGCAGCAATGTGAGGAAACATTCTGAAGTTAACAGTTGTGAAGGAAAGTATTTTGTATTTGCGACTTATTGTCATCTTCTGAATAACACTCAAGGAAATAATACTACAGCAATATGATCGTTTTCGACAAAGAATGTCAATAACATTTTGAGTACCAGCATAAAAATGCATCTCATCACCACCAACAAAAGTGTAGTTTAGTGTTGGGTGTCTGAAACAGATAAAATGTATTAACATATATATATATATATATATATATATATATATATATATATATATATATATATATATATGTAGGTGTGGGAAAAAATCACAAGACTACTTCATCTCTACAGAACTGTTTCATGAGGGGTTCCCTCAATCATCAGGAGATGAAAATCTCCTGATGATTGAGGGAACCCCTCATGAAACAGTTCTGTAGAGATGAAGTAGTCTTGTGATTTTTTCCCACACCTACATATTGCGCTCTACCACGGTATCGAGCACTATTCTCTGGATAATCCAATCAAGACATATATATTTATATGTATATATGTATATATATATATATATAAAGTGGGGCAAAGAAGTATTTAGTCAGCCACCGATTGTGCAAGTTCTCCCACTTAAAATGATGACAGAGGTCTGTAATTTTCATCATAGGTACACTTCAACTGCGAGAGACAGAAAGTGAAAAAAAAATCCAGGAATTCACATTGTAGGAATTTTAAGGAATTTATTTGTAAATTATGGTGGAAAATAACTATTTGGTCAACCATTCAAAGCTCTCACTGATGGAAGGAGGTTTTGCCTCAAAATCTCACGATACATGGCCCCATTCATTCTTTCCTTAACACGGATTAATCGTCCTGTCCCCTTAGCAGAAAAACAGTCCCAAAGCATGATGTTTCTACCCCCATGCTTCACAGTAGGTATGGTGTTCTTGGGATGCAACTCAGTACTCAGTATTCTTCTTCCTCCAAACACGACGAGTTGAGTTTATACCAAAAAGTTCTATTTTGGTTTCATCTGACCACATGACATTCTCAATCCTCTGCTGTATCAATCATGTATCCATTTTGGTAAAAACTCAACTCGTTGTGTTTGGAGGAAGAAGAATACTGAGTTTCAGTTTTTCTATTTTCATACATTTTTGAACAGTTCCAGGGAGCAACTAAGGAGGTGCTAAAGAGCCGCAGGTTACAGACCTCTGAGATAGTGTATGCCATGCTGGACTTAGGCAAATCAAACCGCCCTAAACCCAATCAGATTTCTGTATGAACAAGCATTGAAAATACTGGATCGAAAGCTAAAACAATAACATTGTACAACTTTGTAGACAAAGTTTAGCTGTATATGGTTTTGTACAATCATCTCGGACCATCATCCATCCATCCATCCATGCATCTTCTTCCGCTTAACCGAAGTCGGGTAGCGGGGGCAGCAGCCTATGCAGGGAAGCCCAGACTTCCCTCTCCCCAGCCACTTCTTCTAGCTCTTCCCAGGGGATCCCGAGGCGTTCCCAGGCCAGCCGGGAGACATAGTCTTCCCAACGTGTCCTGGGTCTTCCCCGTGGCCTCCTACCAGTTGGACGTGCCCTAAACACCTCCCTAGGGAGGCTTACTGGTGGCATCCTGACCAGATGCCCAAACCACTTCATCTGGCTCCTCTCGATGTGGAGGAGCAGCGGCTTTACTTTGAGTTCCTCCCGGATGACAGAGCTTCTCACCCTATCTCTAAGGGAGAGCCCCGCCACCCGGCGGAGGAAACTCATTTTGGCCGCTTGTACCCGTGATCTTGTCCTTTCGGTCATGACCCAAAGCTCATGACCATAGGTGAGGATGGGAATGTAGATCGACCGGTAAATTGAGAGCCTTGCCTTCCGGCTCAGCTCCTACTTCACCACAACAGATCGGTACAAAGTCCGCATTACTGAAGACGCCGCACCAATCCGCCTGTCGATCTCACAATCCACTCTTCCCCCACTCGTGAACAAGACTGCTAGGTACTTGAACTCCTCCACTTGGGGCAAGATCTCCTCCCCAACCCGGAGATGGCACTCCACCCTTTTCCGGGCGGGAACCATGGACCCGGACTTGGGGGTGCTGATTCTCATCCCGGTCGCTTCACACTGCTGCGAACCGATCCAGTGAGAGCTGAAGATCCCGGCCAGATGAAGCCATCAGGACCACATCATCTGCAAAAAGCAGAGACCTAATCCCGCGGCCACCAAACCGGATCCCCTCAACGCCTTGAGTGCGCCTAGAAATTCTGTCCATAAAAGTTATGCACAGAATCGGTGACAAAGGACAGCCTAAGGACCATCATATTATAATCAATATCTCATTCATTGACTAGGTTTTGTTCTTCAGGGATTTATTTTCACTACGACCAAAATAACAATGCGATATAATTGCAAATCCGGGGCTTTGTTCACTCGTGATGTGCAACGCGGGTCCTCATATAAAATGATGAAAGTTGACAGAAAAGCGAGTACAATTCATGAGAAGGATAAAAAGACAATGACATAAATGTGCCTGTCTGAACATTTGAATGCACAAATTAAATAGTGCAGCTTTGCAGACCTGGATACGGATTGGAAGCCGCACTGCACATCTTTTACAGGTTATCGCACATGACATCATGATAAATAATTGCAACTATATGGATTTATGGTAAGCCATACAGACTTTATATGAAACCTTTCTTATTTGGTCTGTGTCAATGATTTGGCACTGGATTTAATTACATGTTGCAAAAATGCTGATGGTTCTTCAAGCCGATACCTGTTTTTGTAGAAATTGCCTTCCAGATTTAACATAATTTGTTCATCGTGGAGCCTTTCCCTTATCTGGTGTACCCCGTAGCTGGCATGGGAAAGTACTTCTTTTTGCGTGAAAGACCAGATGACCTTAAACCTTGAATAATTTTGTAATTAGCGGGAATTAAAGAGGGTGAAAAACAGTGAAAAAAGGTGATGAGAGTGAGGATACAAATGGAGGAGAAGAGACAGCTTTGAAAAAGAAATGTGTCGTAGCGTGTTTAGCGGGGAATAGAAATACTTTCAGGTGCAAGGAAATACATTTTACAGACAAATTAGTGCTTAAATTTAGACTTTCATATGATTAAATATTAAAATTCTATTTCGGGTTGTCCCCATACCATTATTGTGGTACTGCCACATGTGCTTAGATTTTTGATATTTTTCTAAACTTTGATACTTTTAAAAATAAAGGGAACCACAAAAACATTTCATTATTGGCTTCATTTTAACAAAATTATCTTATGATCAATTAAACATAAGTTTCTTTATGAAACATTTTTCCATTCAAGGCCTACTGAAACCCACTACTACCGACTACGCAGTCTGATAGTTTGTATATCAATGATGAAATATTAACATTGCAAAACATGCCAATACGGCCTTTTAGTTTACTAAATTGCAATTTTAAATTTGCAATGATGAAGCGTGCGTTTGACGTCACCGGTTGTAGCGGACATTATTTTTCAGCCCGATCCAAGCTATAAGTAGTCTGCTTTAATCGCATAATAACACAGTATTCTGGACATCTGTGTTGCTGAATCTTTTGCAATCTGTTCAATTAATAATGGAGAAGTCAAAGTAGAAAGATGGAGGTGGGAAACTTTTAGCCTTTAGCCACAAAAACACAGCCGTTGTTTCCTTGTTTAAAATTCCCGAAGATGAAACTTTACTATGGATCAGAGCGGTCAAGCGAACATGGATCCCGACTACATGTCAACTGGCAGTTTTCGGTGAGAAAATTGTGGTAATAAGTCGCCTCTTACCGGAGACATCAGCGTAGCTTCCGTCCTCCTGCAGCTGCCGTGACTTCCCTCGGAGACTCTGGCAACAACACACCCGTGGCCACACCCCTCTGACTTTCAGGTACTATTTAATCTCACTAAAACACTAGCAACACAATAGGCAGATAAGGGATTTTCCAGAATTATCCTAGTAAATGTGTCTAATAACATCTGCATCGCTCCCACTGCAGTCACCTTTTTTTTTTCTTCTCCTCCACTTTAAATTTCCTCATCCACGAATCTTTCATCCTCGCTCAAATTAATGGGGAAATTGTTGCTTTTTCGGTCCGAATAGCTCTAGAAGGTGCTGGCTACGATTGTAAACAATGTGAGGATGTGAGGAGCCCGACAACCCATGACATCACGCACACATCGTCTGCTACTTCCGGTAAAGGCAAGGCTTTTTTATTAGCGACCAAAAGTTGCAAACTTTATCGTCGATGTTCTGTACTAAATCCTTTCAGCAAAAATATGGCAATATCGCAAAATGATCAAGTATGACACATAGAATGGACCTGCTATCCCCGTTTAAATAAGAAAATCCCATTTCGGTAGGCCTTTAAATACAATAGTAGAAATACGTAAGAGACAACTTCTCTTTTGTATAAAAGCAAACGAAGGCTCCTGACCGGCTGCTGAAGTATGCAGTAAAAAGTCATCATTTCTGGTTGTATTAGTTCGTCAAAATTATGAGGGACAAGCGGTAGAAAATTGATTATTAATCTACTTGTTTATTTACTGTTATTATTTGCTTACTTTCTGTTTCAACATGTTCTATCTACACTTCCGTTAAAATGCCATAATCACTTATTATTCTGTTGTTTGATACTGTACATATGTTTTGGAAAGTTTTCTTGTGTTCAAGGACGTATTTTATGGGTTTGAAAAACAATATATAACAAAAAATATTTGGTGATAATAAAAAAAAAAAATGGATGTATTAGTGGTATCGATTATGTACGGCTCTTGTACTTAGTATCATTACAGCCAATGTCTGTGTATGTAGACCAACCCATAAAAATGTACAAACCCCGTTTCCATATGAGTTGGGAAATTTTGTCGGATGTAAATATAAAAGGAATACAATAATTTGCAAATCATTTTCAACCCATATTCAGTTGAATATGCTACAAAGACAACATATTTGATGTTCAAACTGAAATTTGTTTTGCGAATAATCATTAACTTTAGAATTTGATGCCAGCAACACGTGACAAAGAAGTTGGGAAAGGTGGCAATAAATAATGATAAAGTTGAGGAATGCTCATCAAACATTTATTTGGAACATCCCACAGGTGTGCAGGCTAATTGGGAACAGGTGGGTGCCATGATTGGGTATAAAAGCAGCTTCCATGAAATGCTAAGTAATTCACAAACAAGGATGGGGTTAGGGTCACCACTTTCTAAGCAAATTAACAGTTTAAGAACAACATTTCTCAACGAGCTATTGCAAGGAATTTAGGGATTTTACCATCTACGGTCCGTAAAATCATCAAAAGGTTCAGAGAATCTGGCGAAATTACTGCACGTAAGCGATGATATTACAGACTTTTAATCCCTCAGGCGGTACTGCATCAAAAACCGACATCAGTGTGTAAAAGATATCACCACATGGGCTCAGAAACACTTCATAAAACTACTGTCAGTAACTACAGTTGGTCGCTACATCTGTCAGTGCAAGTTAAAACTCTACTATGCAAAGCCAAACCCATTTATCAACTATATCCTGAAACGCCGCCGGCTTGGCTGGGACCGAGCTCATCTAAGATAGACTGATGCAAAGTGGAAAGGTGTTCTGTGGTCTGACGAGTCCACATTTCAAATTATATTTGGAAACAGATGACGTGGTGTCCTCCGGAACAAAGAGGAAGATAACCCCTCGGATTGTTGGCGCAAAGTTCAAAAGCCAGCATCTGTGATGGTATGGGGGTGTATTAGTGCCCAAGGCATGAGTAACTTACACATCTGTTAAGGAACCATTAATGCAGAATGGTCCATACAGGTTTTGGAGCAACATATGTTGTCATCCAACCAACGTTATCATGGACGCCCCTGCTTATTTCAGCAAGACAAATGTTACAACAGCGTGGTTTCGTAGTAAAAGAGTGCGGAAACTTTCCTGGCCTGTCTGCAGTCCAGACCTGTCTCCCATCGAAAATGTGTGGCGCATTATGAAGCGTAAAATACGACAACGTAGACCCCGGACTGTTAAACGACTGAAGCTCTACATAAAACAAGAATGGGAAAGAATTTCACTTTCAAAGCTTCAACAATTAGTTTCCTCAGTTCCCAAACGTTTATTGAGTGTTGTTAAAAGAAAAGGTGATGTAACACAGTGGTGAACATGCCCTTTCCCAACTACTTTGGCACGTGTTGGAGCCATGAAATTCTAAGTTAATTACTATTTGCAAAAAAAACCCCCAAAAAAACAGTTTATGAGTTTGAACATCAAATATCTTGTCTTTGTAGTGCAATTAAATATGGGTTGAAAAGGATTTGCAAATCATTGTATTCCGTTTATATTTACATCTAACACAATTTCCCAACTCATATGGAAACGGGGTTTATATATATATATATAAATATATATATATATATACTCTTAATCCAATGCTGCGCAAGTCCAAAAGTTTGGGAAACCCTGCCTTAATCCCTCCATCAGCTAAAAAAAAAATAAGTGTATTGCTGAATAGACATTACGTCTCACATTTTTATTCCATATACGTTGACAAGCATACGTAGGACAGACCTGCCTTCTTTCTTAAACCTATATTTGCACCTCCTAACAAGACATACTAAGTAAAGACACAAAACAGCCACCAGAAAACACTTTCAGTCTTGATAGATCACACTGCGTGTGCTAAGTGATTATATCTGCATCTTATCTTCTCCACTAATTCGGACATTATGATGATCAGCATACATTCTGCACATTCACAAAGACAGAGACACTAAATGGATTGCATTCCTTTGTTTTGCTTACTTAAGAGACACAATCCCTTGGCAGATGTGTAGTAGATCATCAAGTTTGCACTCGTTTTAAATACACGCAAACCTTTTGTCCATTTATGTCTGAAACATCGGCAGTATTTTTTTCTCTCTACTGTATTGTTGAGCTTAGAAAGGAAGGTGATCCATTGTGAGAACCGGCAAGGAAACTAAAATGTCTTACAGTGGGGCAAAAAAGTTTGTAGTCAGCCACCGATTGTGCAAGTTCTCCCACTCAAAATGATGACAGATGTCTGTAATTTTCATCATAGGCACACTTCAACTGTGAGAGACAAAAGGTAAAAAAAAAAAAATCCAGGAATTTACAATGTAGGAATTTTAAATAATTTATTCGTAAATTATGGTGGAAAATAAGTATTTGGTCAACCATTCAAAGCTCTCGCTGATGGAAGGAGGTTTTGGCTCAACGATACATGGCCCCATTCAATGGTTTCAAGATTCAAGATTGTTTATTGTCATATGCACAGTTAAACAGACAGTTTGCCGTACATAGTAAGATTTTCATTGTACAGCAAACTGTCTGTTTAGCTGTGTATATGACAATAAACAATCTTGAATCTTGAATCCATTCATTCTTTTCTTTACACGGATCAATCGTCCTGTCCCCTTAGCAGAAAAACAGCCCCAAATCATGATGTTTCCACCCCCATGCTTCACAATAGATATGGTGTTCTTGGGATGCAACTCAGTATTCTTCTTCCTCCAAACACGACAAGTTGAGTTTATACCAAAAAGTTATATTTTGGTTTCATACGACCACATGACATTCTCCCAATCCTCTGCTGTATCATCCATGTATCCATCCATCCATCCATTTTCTACCGCTTATTCCCTTTTTTTGGGGTCGCGGGGGGCGCTGGCGCCTATCTCAGCTACAATCGGGCGGAAGGCGGGGTACAACCTGGACAAGTCGCCACCTCATCGCAGGGCCAACACAGATAGACAGACAACATTCACACTCACATTCACACACTAGGGCCAATTTAGTGTTGCCAATCAACCTATCCCCAGGTGCATGTCTCTGGAAGTGGGAGGAAGCCGGAGTACCCGGAAGGAACCCACGCATTCACGGGGAGGACATGCAAACTCCACACAGAAAGATCCCGAGCCTGGATTTGAACCCAGGATCCATTTTGGTATAAACTCAACTCGTCGTGTTTGGAGGAAGAAGAATACTGAGTTGCATCCCAAGAACACCATACCTACTGTGAAGCATGGGGGTAGAAACATCATGCTTTGGGGCTGTTTTTCTGCTAAGGGGAGACGACGATTGATCCGTGTTAAGGAAAGAATGAATGGGGCCATGTATCGTGAGATTTTGAGCCAAAACCTCCTTCCTTCAGTGAGAGCTTTGAATGGTTGACCAAATACTTATTTTCCACCATAATGTACAAATAAATTATTTTAAATTCCTACAATGTGAATTCCTGGATGCTTTTTTTCACATTCTGTCTCTCACAGTTGAAGTGTACCTATGATGAAAATTACAGACCTCTGTCATCATTTTAAGTGGGAGAACTTGCACAATCGGTGGCTGACTAAATACTTTTTTGCCCCACTGTATTGTCCCACTAACTAGATCCTTCACAGAGCAGCACGAACCGCCTTTAACAAGGACAGAAAAGGAAGAGAGGAAAAAAAAAAAAAAACGGCGCAAGAAAGACAAAGACGTCTCACAGGTTGTCAACTGGCAGCTGCACTAAATCGCACTCATCAAACATCAGTGTCAGCATCAGCAGTGAAGAGGCGACATCAAGATGCCACACTACTTGGGAGACAAAATACCTCAAACACCTTCTTTTTCTCTAACCATTCCAATGTCTCTTTTGCTCATCTGAGTTTTTTATTGGCCGGTTTGACGGATGGCCTTTTTTTTTTGATGAAAATTCCGCCGTGTCGTTCAACCTGTGAGGCGTCTTTTTTGCACTGATGCGTTTTAATATGTTCCCAGTGATTAACTTCCAACTCCTTGCATTTCAGATTTTGTCGGAGTTAAGTCATGCCATTACGGGTTACGCCATTAGGAAGTAATTACAGTAATAGCGGCGACCCAGGTGTACACGATACATGCATAAGTGATGAGGCAGGCATTTTCTGCTCCCACTTGGGTTCAAGCAAATTTAGACGTGTTGTGAGTGAAGGAATATTTGTATTTTCTAGTTTTTTAAAACCTAAGTTCATGCTGCCAATTCATATGTTTTGTTAAATCAGATTTTTTTGTGTACTTGTTCACAATTTTGTGCCTGTTTTTCCCTACTAAGGAACTTTCTCACCTTCACGTTGCTTGCTGTCACTGCATCCTGGGATCGTGCCAACATTCTCAATGGCCACCTTGACAATTTGTTCACACTTTTTTACTGATGTGAAGGTATTTTTTATACTTTTGTAATCAAACTTGAACTCTACTTGATTCATGTTTTGTACTATAACTGTCACAATGTGTTAATGACGAACCCAAGATGCAGAGAAGGCGGCAGGCATTGTAAAGGAAAACATGATTTAATTTAACACTAAAACAAATACAAACAAAAGGGTACAAACAAAAGACGCGCACAAGGCGGATAACAAACTTGGCTATGAACAAAAACACTTACTATGAGACGAAGGAACTATGGCATGAACAAGTAGACACAGCTACAACGATAAGTAATAATGACATTGACAGGTAGTGGTGACAAGAGGTAACGACACGGCACGACAATAATTCAACCCTGGCTGGAGGACAAAGCAGGTTTAAACAAGAGTGGGCTGATTGACACCAGGTGTGGCCAGGTTCCAATCAGCCGCAGCTCAGGGGAAACAGCGCTCAGGGAGAAATACAGGAAACAAAGACAGAAAAGAACTAAAACATGGCCACACTGTCAGGGACAAGCCTGACAATAACAACTTAAAGGGAATTTCATATTTATTCATAAAATTAAAACATAAATGTTCTTATTTTTCTGACACATGTCCAGCTGGGATTTGAAGACTGTACTTTTGCTTGCAAGCCCAGCACTAACACAGAGCGACTTATCAGAAGGAAAAGGCTATGAATCCGTTTGCGGTAGAATTTTACATGAAGCGCTTCGATATCCATTAATTGATATACATTGACCTAAATCCTCCGACAAACCCCAAAAACCATAGAAGTTTGTTTACACGTTGTGGAAATGGTAAATAAAAACAGAATACAACGATTTGCAAATCCTTTTCAACCTATATTCAATTGAATACACGACAAAGACAAGATACGTAACGTTCGAACTGAAAAACTGTTAATTTTTGCAAACATTAGCTCATTTGGAATTTGATGCCTGCACAAGTGGCAAAAAAGACTGAGAAAGTTGAGGGATGCTCATCAAACACTTATTTGGAACATCCCACAGGTGAACAGGCTATTTGGGATCAAGTGGGTGCCCCGATTGGGTATAAAATCAGCTTCCATGAAATGCTCAGTCATTCATAAACAAGGATCAATCAATCATCAATCAATGTTTACTTATATAGCCCTAAATCACTAGTGTCTCAAAGGGCTGCACAAACCACCACGACATCCTCGGTAGGCCCACATAAGGGCAAGGAAAACTCACACCCAGTGGGACATCGGTGAAAATAATGACCCAGTGGGACGTCGGTGACAATGATGACTATGAGGACCTTAGAGAGGAGGAAAGCAATGGATGTCGAGCGGGTCTAACATGATACTGTGAAAGTTCAATCCACAATGGATCCAACACAGTCGCGAGAGTCCAGTCCAAAGCGGATCCAACACAGCAGCGAGAGTCCCGTTCACAGCGGAGCCAGCAGGAAACCATCCCAAGCGGAGGCGGATCAGCAGCGCAGAGATGTCCCCAGCCGATACACAGGCAAGCAGTACATGGCCACCGGATCGGACCGGACCCCCTCCACAAGGGAGAGTGGGACATAGAAGAAAAAGAAAAGAAACGGCAGATCAACTGGTCTAAAAAGGGAGTCTATTTAAAGGCTAGAGTATACAAATGAGTTTTAAGGTGAGACTTAAATGCTTCTACTGAGGTGGCATCTCGAACTGTTACCGGGAGGGCATTCCAGAGTACTGGAGCCCGAACGGAAAACGCTCTACAGCCCGCAGACTTTTTTGGGGCTTTGGGAATCACTAACAAGCCGGAGTCCTTTGAACGCAGATTTCTTGCCGGGACATATGGTGCAATACAATCGGCAAGATAGGATGGAGCTAGACCGTGTAGTATTTTATACGTAAGTAGTAAAACCTTAAAGTCACATCTTAAGTGCACAGGAAGCCAGTGCAGGTGAGCCAGTACAGGCGTAATGTGATCAAACTTTCTTGTTCTTGTCAAAAGTCTAGCAGCCGCATTTTGTACCAGCTGTAATCTTTTAATGCTAGACATGGGGAGACCCGAAAATAATACGTTACAGTAGTCAAGGCGAGACGTAACAAACGCATGGATAATGATCTCAGCGTCTTTAGTGGACAGGATGGAGCGAATTTTAGCGATATTACGGAGATGAAAGAAGGCCGTTTTAGTAACGCTTTTAATGTGTGCCTCAAAGGAGAGAGTTGGGTCGAAGATAATACCCAGATTCTTTACCGTGTCGCCTTGTTTAATTGTTTGGTTGTCAAATGTTAGAGTTGTATTATTAAATAGAGTTCGGTGTCTAGCAGGACCGATAATCAGCATTTCCGTTTTTTTGGCGTTGAGTTGCAAAAAGTTAGTGGACATCCATTGTTTAATTTCATTAAGACACGCCTCCAGCTGACTACAATCCGGCGTGTTGGTCAGCTTTAGGGGCATGTAGAGTTGGGTGTCATCAGCATAACAGTGAAAGCTAATACCGTATTTGCGTATGATGTCACCTAGCGGCAGCATTTAGATGCTGAAGAGTGCAGGGCCAAGGACCGAACCCTGGGGAACTCCACACGTTACCTTAACGTAGTCCGAGGTCACATTGTTATGGGAGACACACTGCATCCTATCAGTAAGATAAGATTTAAACCAAGACAGGGCTAAGTCTGACATACCAATTCGTGTTTTGATACGTTCTAATAAAATATTATGATCGACGGTATCGAAAGCAGCGCTAAGATCGAGGAGCAGCAACATAGATGACGCATCAGAATCCATCGTTAGCAATAGATCATTAGTCATTTTTGCGAGGGCTGTCTCCGTGGAGTGATTTGCCCTGAAACCGGATTGAAAGGTTTCACATAGATTGTTAGACGCTAAGTGTTCATTTAACTGCTCCGCAACAATTTTTTCAAGGATTTTTGAAATAAAGGGAAGGTGAGACACCGGTCGGTAGTTTACCATGAGGTCAGGATCGAGGTTAGGTCTTTTAAGAAGAGGATGAATAACCGCTTTTTTGAATGCTAGGGGAACAGTGCCCGAGGAGAGTGATAAGTTTATAATATTTAGCACTGATGGACCTAATAATACAAAGAGCTCCTTGATCAGTTTCCCAGGAAGAGGGTCAAGTAAACATGTTGTCTGTTTTATTCCATTTACACGTTGTAACAATTCCTCTAATGTTATTTCCTCAAAACGAGAGAAACTATTTTGGAGGGCAGTATCCGCCGTATAAACCATCGTATCAGTGTTAATAGAACCCCGTTGTAGCTGGGACGCATTGTCTTTAATCTCCTTTCTAATGACTTCAATTTTCTTACTAAAGAATTGCATAAAGTCATCAGCTGAGTGGGTTGAGCTACTGGAAGGGGTCCCTTGTTGGGTTAGCGATGCTACCGTACTAAACAAAAATTTAGGATCGTTTTCATTACGGTGGATGAGATTTGAGTAATATTTAGCTTTAGCTAAGGTAAGCATGCGTTTATAAGTTATTAAACCATCACTCCATGCTTGATGGTGCACCTCAAGTTTAGTCGTGCGCCATTTGCGTTCCAGCTTTCTACATAATAATTTCTGAGCTCTAGTTTCTTCTGTAAACCACGGGGTGCGCTTTTTTGGAGCCTTTTTTAACTTTAGCGGTGCTATGTTATCAATGGTTTCGCGCAGGGCGTCGTTAAAGTTGTTAGTGACGTTATCAATAGAGCCCACATACTTTGGGAATGGTGCCATTACCGAGGGCAGTAGGTCAGCAAGAGTTGTCGTTGTGGCTGTAATAATGTTGCGGCTGCTATAGCAGTTATTATTATTATTAGTTTGACGAACATGCGTCTGAACCTCGAATTTTATAAGGTAATGATCGGACAATACTTTAGTATACGGGAGTATCGTAACTTTGGAAACGGTGATACCCCTGACAAGCACTAGGTCTATCGTATTACCGTTGCGATGCGTGGGTTCATTTATTATTTGTGTGAGACCACAGCTATCAATTACAGTCTGGAGCGCTACGCACGGTGGGTCCGATGGGGTATTCATATGGATATTAAAGTCCCCCATTATGATTATATTATCGGCGTGTGTCACTAGATCAGCAACGAACTCTGAGAATTTATTGATAAAGTCCGAATAGGGCCCTGGGGGGCGGTAGATAACGGCCAGGCACAGAGGCAGCGGTGTGACAGACCTCATAGTAAGCACCTCAAACGATTTATATTTATTATTTATGTTAGGACTAAGGTTAAAGTTTTCGTTGTATATTAGTGCGACCCCCCCCACCCCTTTTAAGCGGACGGGCAATATGCGCATGTGTAAAGTTAGGAGGACATGCCTCATTTAGTGCAAAAAAGTCGTTTGGTTTAAGCCAGGTTTCGCTGAGACCGATGACGTTAAGATTGTTGTCTCTGATGATATCATTAACTAATAACGTTTTGGGAGACAATGATCTTATGTTTAAAAAACCTATATTATAGGTAGTGGGCTGTTTCAGGGAATTTTTGATCAAATTATCCGTAGTAGCAATATTAATAATGTTGTGTTTATTATGCCCAGTGCATTTAGTATAGTTACGACCATATCTAGGAATTGATATGACGGGAATTTTCCGATTGTTTGATTGTTGCTTTGATAAACTGCACGCATCATGGTTAGCCACCTCAGTAACGGGGATTTTCCGATTGTTTGATTGTTGCTTTGATAAACTGCACGCATCTTGGTGATGACCCTCGCCAAAATGCGTGAGAAAATTGTTTTAAAACATTTTACAACCAGCTTTTGCAAGGAATTTAGGGAATTCACCATCTACGGTCCGTAATATCATCAAAAAGTTCAGAGAAACTCCAGAAATCACTGCACAAAAGCAGTGATATACCGAGGGGCGGTATAGCTCGGTTGGTAGAGCGGCCGTGCCAGCAACTTAAGGGTTGCAGGTTCGATCCCCGCTTCCGCCATCTTATTCACTGCCGTTGTGTCCTTGGGCAAGACACTTTACCCACCTGCTCCCAGTGCCACCCACACTGGTTTAAATGTAACTTAGATATTGGGTTTCACTATGTAAAGCGCTTTGAGTCACTAGAGAAAAAGCGCTACATAAATATAATTCACTTCACTTCACTTCACCTTGGATCCCTTAGGCGGAACTGCATCAATACCCGACATCAATGTGTAAAGGATATCACCACATGGGCTCAGGAACACTTCAGGGAACCACTGTCACTAACTACAGTTTGTCGCTACATCTGTAAGTGCAAGTTAAAACTCTACTATGCAAAGTGAAAGCCATTTATCAACAACACCCAGAAACACTGCCAGCTTTGCTGGGCCCGAGCTCCTCTAAGATGGACTGATGCAAAGTGGAAAAGTGTTTTGTGGTCTGACGAGTCCACATTTCAGATTTTTTCTGGAAACTGTGGACGTCGTGTCCTCCGGACCAAAGAGGAAAAGAACCATCCAGATTGTCATAAGCGCAAAGTTCAAAAGCCAGCATCTGTGATGGTATGGGGCTGTATTTGTACCTAAGGCATGGGTAACTTACATATCTGTGAAGGCTTCATTAATGCTGAAAGGTACATACAGGTTTTGGAGCAACATATGCTGCCATTCAAGCAACGATTTCATGGACACCCCTGCTTATTTCAAAAAGACAATGCCAAGGCTCGTGTTACAACAGCGCGGCTTCATACTAAAAGAGTGCGGGTACTAGACTGGCCTGCCTGTAGTCCAGACCTGCCACCCATCGAAAATGTGTGGCGCAATATGAAGCCTAAAATACCACAACGGAGACCCCGGACTGTTGAACAATTTAAGCTGTACATCAAGCAAGAATGGGAAATAATTCCACCTGAAAAGCTCCAAAAATTGGTCTCTTCAGTTCCCAAACGTTTACTGAATTGTTAAAAGGAAAGGCCATGTAACACAGTGGTAAAAGTGTCCATGTGACAACTTTTTCACAATGTGTTACTGCCATTAACTTCTAAGTTAATGATTCATGGCAAAAAAACAAGTTTCTCCGTTCGAATATTAAATATGTTGTCTTTGCAGTATATTTAATTGAATACAAGTTGAAAAGGATTTGCAAATCATTGTATTTTGTTTTTATTTACGAATTACACAATGTGCAAACTTCATTGGTTTTGGGTTTTGCATATTTTATTCACTTCTAAAACATAATTTGTTTGCCATTTGCTATTTTCTGCAAGGATTGTGACATGATCACCTTTTAAATGGGTTGTACTTGTATAGCGCTTTTCTACCTTCAAGGTACTCAAAGCGCTTTGACACTACTTCCACATTTACCCATTCACACACACATTCACACACTGATGGAGGGAGCTGCCATGCAAGGCGCTAACCAGCACCCATCAGGAGCAAGGGTGAAGTGTCTTGCTCAGGACACAACGGACGTGACGAGGTTGGTACTAGGTGGGATTTGAACCAGGGACCCTCGGGTTGCGCACGGCCACTCTCCCACTGCGCCACGCCGTATAGGTCGGATGAACACACCCCGAACGTTCAGACTGCAGAATGGACACATTCATAATAGACCCAGGTCACATATTACAAAAATTTGAAATTTAATGTTCATATTGACGTAAAAAAAAGTTATGTATGTCACACTGGGGCAAGAAATCTGAATTGATCTGCAGGGTGAACATAGCCTCAGTTCCTTCTACAAAATAATATAATTTATTCGGTGATTATGCACACATCATTTCAATAACATCCTGTGAATGTTTGTTAAATGTGGTAAAAAGCAGAAGAATTGCTGGCATTTAGTAAATTGATTGGCTGTTATCATGCCAAATTGCAAAAACAAAGGCACCATCTTTTTTGCACAGCCTGATGAACAGCGGAATTCAATTAAACTCGAGCTTGATTCCCCACGTTGAAGAAAAGAGTTTCATTTGTGTAAATGACCCAATAAAACGTCTCCCCTGTTGTTTAATGCAGCAGCCCACTCAAGAGTCAAAAAAGATGAGCAGACAAGCCTTTTGGAGGATTTCCTTGAAAGCCTTGACAAAGTCAAGGCTGAACTCAATTAGAGATTGCAAAGGTCCAGTTTGAATGTGTGTATTCACTTTTTTAGTTCATTGTTTGGGCATAAAAAAATTATTCTTAAAAATATGCTTCTTTTTTTTTCTGAAAAAAAAAAAAAAAAAAAACCCATCTCATTTACCTCAAGTTGATAATATTGTAGAGGTATGTGATAGTAAAGTATACAATGTACAGCAGACCTGGGCAAATTAAGGCCACGTGGCCCGTTAAGCTTTTCAATCTGGCCCGCCGGACATTCCCAAATATATTTTTTTAGATCTTTAAGATAGAAAGTGTAGCTGCCATTATGATGTGCAGGGATATGTTTTCTAATGACCGTAGGTCTTCAACTATACTAAAAATTTCAATGGTTGGAATCTGCGCTTATGGATGATATAATAGTTACTAGGGCTGTGAATCTTTGGGTGTCCCGCGATACGATTCAATATCGATTCTTGGGGTCACGATTCGATAATATATCGATTTTTACGATTCGATTCTATTCTCGATTCAAAACCGATTTTTTTCCCGATTTAAAAGGATTCTGTATTCATTCAATACATGGGATTTCAGCAGGATCTACCCCAGTCTGCTGACATGCAAGCAGAGTAGTAGATTTTTGTAAAAAGCTTTTATAATTGTAAAGGACAATGTTTTATCAACTGATTGTATTAATGTAAATTGGTTTTAACTCATTTTATCTTTGTGAAAATATTGGACACAATGTGTTGTCACGCTTATGAGATGCGATGCAAGTGTAAGCCACTGTGACACTTTGTTATTTATTTTTATAAATGTCTAATGATAATGTCAATGAGGGATTTTTAATCACTGCTATGCTGAAATTATAACTAACATCGACACTGTTGTTGATTATATTAATTTTTGTTTCAATACTTCTGGTTTGTTCTGTGTCGTGTTTGTGTCTCCTCTCAATTGCTCTGTTTATTGCAGTTCTGAGTGTTGCTGGGTCAGGTTTGGTTTTGGAATTGGATTGCATTGTTATGGTATTGCTGTGTAGTGGTTTGTTGGATTGATTAAAAAAAAAACCCCAAAAAACCCAATTTATTTTAAATCAATAAAAAAAACATAGATTTTTTTCAAATTTGAATCGATTCTGAATTGCACAACATAAACGATTCGATTCTTATTCGAATCAATTTTTTCCTACACCCCTACTAGTTACTATGGTAATCTAATTAGTTACTATGGTCATCTAATTAGTTACTATGGTCATCTACGTCACAGCAGCTCAGACGAGGCACCAAGCAGTGTGGGCGGGAAGCGTTTCCACAGACGTGGAAGGAGATTTTCACAACAAATTCCTAAAGCTTAGTGATATGTCCATACTTGCCAACCATGAGACCTCCGATTTCGGGAGGTGGGCGTGGTTGTGGCGTGGGGCGTTGTTAAGAGGGGTGGCGTATAATTCACAATTCACCAACTCGAGTATTCCATATATATATACATATATATATATATATATATATATATATATACTGTAAATATATATATATATATATATATATATATATATATATATATACTGTAAATATATATATATATATATATATATATATACTGTAAATATATATATATATATATATATATATATATATATATATATACTGTAAATATATATATATATATATATATATATATATATATATATATATACTGTAAATATATATATATATATATATATGTATGAAATACTTGACTTTAAGTGAATTCTAGCTATATATATTTATTTCATTATATATATAAATGAAAGAAATAGTTGAATTTCCGACGGCATCTATCAAATACACAGTAATAAAAACAGTTTTTCTCCTAACTGTACTGTGCTTGCTGGTTACTAAAAAAACAACAACAACACTTACCTTTCACTATTTGAGTATCCTTTGTTCTGCCATTTGCGTATTGGCGAGCGATCTCCAAATCCGGGAACTTCCTTCACGGATTTGTTGTAGACATCCGCAAATGAGAACGGGATGTTGCTTCCAGCTATCAGCATAGCCATCTTTGTCTCAGCATAAGATGCACCGTCAGGTCTCCATTTTGCAAGGTTGGCCATAATACTGGGTTGTGAACGATGCTGTGCTGCGGACGCTTTATGCTTCGCTGACTGACCGTTCATGGCTGAGTATATCCGTTCGGCCGCCGTGTTCAATAGAGAAGTCTGTTCTACAAAATTTAAAGGCAACATTCCCCTTCTCCTTCGAACTCTCCTGGATAAACTGAAATTCTTGTTTCCAATCGATCTGGAACTTGCAAGCGTATTTTTTCATTTTGCTCGTCGACGGTGTAATAAATTGGGTTGCAGTCAATAACCAGGCGACGTGATGAAGTTACGTCTCTTTACTGTGGGCTTCAGAACAGACATTGTATTCTATGTACAGTAGATGGCAGTATTGTCCTGTTTAAGAGGGTCACAACATTGAGTCAGGTTCTCATGGAGCTGGAGTGGGTGTGTCCTCCAGCTCCGTCTGAATTTCGGGGGATTTTCGGGAGAAAATTTGTCCCGGGAGGTTTTCGGGAGAGGCGCTGAATTTTGGGAGTCCCCCGGAAAATCCGGGAGGGTTGGCAAGTATGGATATATCAGATATATCAGATTTTAGGTGGGTTTATTTTGTACCCTTCCTGTTCATACTTCACTGTTTGTTGCATTTTTGTTGCGTTTCACTTGATTGTAACATATGTCGAAGGAAAGGGGGTGTGACGTTCATATTTCGTCAATATTCAGTGTTTTATCGTTCATAGAAAAATTAAAAATTCCATTATGTTTGTTAAGGCGGTCTGTCATAACGTTTTTAGCATTCAATCAGACATTATTGTGAGGTTTTGTATTAGTGTGCCTAAAAATAGACATATTTGTTTCTCTAAATGTGGCCCCTGAGTCAAAATAATTGCCCAGGCCTGATGTACAGCATAGTCATCATCATCATCGGCGATCACTCGAGACGAGTAAGATTGTCCTCCTGTCGGTGGGTCTGGTCATC
The DNA here is from genome assembly GCF_033978795.1 of Nerophis ophidion. NCBI lineage: Eukaryota > Metazoa > Chordata > Actinopteri > Syngnathiformes > Syngnathidae > Nerophis > Nerophis ophidion. Next base: position 18,298,523 of record NC_084635.1, read on the forward strand.
TGTGGGTCCTCAGGTGGCTGTAGAGGCCGATCCTGGATCCGCAGACTTTATCGCAGTGGGGGCATGCGTGGGTGGTTGACTGGGTAGTGGTTGTGGTGTGAGGAGCTGTGTTGGTGGTGGATCTCTCCTTTCTCTGTTGCCTCTTGGTTTCTGCGGCACGGTGGAGGTCCTTCTCTAGGTGAGTTGTGCCTTCATGGACCATCTTGCTCCACATGTTCCTCTGGTGGACTACCTCCTCCCAGTTGCTGAGGCTGAAGTGACACTTACTGAGGTGGATTTTGATGTTATCCTTGTACCTCTTCTTCTGCCCTCCTTGGGAACGTTTTCCTTCCTTTAGCTGGCCATACAGCGTTTGCTTTGGAAGGCGGTTGTCAGGCATGCGTATGACATGGCCTGTCCATCGCAGTTGATGTCGGATGATGGTTGTGGTGATGGTTGAGATATTGGCTTCTTTCAGAACACTGATGTTTGTACGCCTCTCCTCCCAACCGATCCTGAGGATCTTCCGGAGACATCGTTGGTGGTACTGCTCCAGGGCCTTCAGATGTCTGCTGTAGGTGGTCCAGCTGTCGGCTCCATGGAGCAGTGTGGGCAGAACTACTGCTTGATAGACAAGTAGCTTTGTCTTTGTCTGGATGTCTCGGTTTTCAAAAACCCTCTTCCGCAGCCTGGCAAAAGCTGCACTGGCACACCCGATGCGGTGGTGAATTTCTGCGTCTATGACAGCTCTTGTAGAGAGAAGGCTGCCAAGGTAGGCAAATTGATCCACATTATCCAGGATGTTGTCTCCCACATGAATTGCATAGTAATACAGCACACATGGTGTAAGTTAGTGGTGCCCTGTGTAGATACGGAAATACTGGCTTCTAGGGCTGCAGCTATCGATTATACTAATAATTGAGTAACATATTGATTAGTTTGTTCCATTAATTGGATTAAAAACACTTAATAGCCTCAATGTGTATTTTAGGGGAACGATTTTGGGCCGTGCGCAACCCGAGGGTCACTGGTTCAAATCCCACCTAGAACCAACCTCGTCACGTCCGTTGTGTCCTGAGCAAGACACTTCACCCTTGCTCCTGATGGGTGCTGGTTGGCGCCTTGCATGGCAGCTCCCTCCATCAGTGTGTGAATGTGTGTGTGAATGGGTAAATGTGGAAGTAGTGTCAAAGCGCTTTGAGTACCTTGAAGGTAGAAAAGCGCTATACAAGTACAACCCATTTATCATTTATTTATTTAAAAGATTTGTCTGCTTCTTTTCATTCTTTTTTCGAATAAATGCACATCATCAACATTGAAATTGTACTTTTAAAATTTGTGCATTAATAATAATAATAATAACAACCTAACCTACTCAGTGGCCTAGTGCAGTGGTTTACTTTAAGCACTTTAAGTTGATGTTTACTTGTATGTGTAGAAATCTTTATTTATAATTGAATCACTTGTTTATTTTTCAACAAGTTTTTAGTTATTTTTATATCTTTTTTTCCAAATAGTCCAAGAAAGACCACTACAAATGAGCAATACTTAGCACTGTTATACAATTTAATAAATCAGAAACTGATGACATAGTGCTGTATTTTACTTCTTTATCTCTTTTTTTCAACCAAAAATGCTTTGCTCTGATTAGGGGGTACTTGAATTAAAAAAATTGTTCACTGAAAAAAGTTGGAGAACCACTGGCCTAGTGGTTAGAGTGTCCACTCTGAGATCTGTAGGTTGTGAGGTCAAATCCCGGCCGAGTCCTACCAAAGACTATAAAAATGGGTCCCGTTACCTCCCTGCTTGGCACTCAGCATCAAGGGTTGGAATTGGGGGTTAAATCACCAAAAATTATTCCCGGGCGCGGCTGCCACTGCTGCTCACTGCTCCCCTCACCTCCCAGGGGGTGAACAAGGGGACGGGTCAAATGCAGAGGACAAATTTCACCACATCTAGTGTGTGTGTGACAATCATTGGTACTTTAACTTTAACAATAATATTAATAAAACAATCTTTAGTGTTCGCCACTAAAAAGATCACAGCACCCACACACCCCCGCTCTCATGTGAGCTCTTTTGCAGCGGTCGAGGGGAATTTATGTCGCCGTATTTAGAGGTGTTTGGATCTTACCAATTTTTATAAGTTACTTTCATTGAACGATTGGTGAAAGCAACAGGATACGAATTAATCGATTTAATCAATTAATCGTCACAGCCCTCTTAGCTTCTATAGTCAACAGTAGGGATGTAACGATCTAAAAATGTTATATCACGGTTATTGCAACCAAAATTATGACTTTTCGCATCATTATTGGAGTAATATGGATAGTGCTAAAAAAGTACTTGTGTTTTAGTTTTATCCTGCCTTCTATGTTCTGCACCTGTGTAATCAGTGATTATCCTCGGCGAGGGGCGGACCTTGTGGCACACCTGCTCGCAATTAGCCCGCCAGTATTTAGGCTCGTCACTGACAGCTTGGCCTTGCCGGTTATTCTATCCTGAACCACTCTTGTGCATGCGCCTTCTTGACCTCACCAGACCTGGTATGTTGTTGCTATTCAGTCCTGAATTCCCTAACCTCTTCTCTGCTTATTTCCCAGCCTCCCTGAGTTAAAGGGGATTTTTTTGTTGGACTCTTGCCCTGCTTAGTGTGCCTTGGCCTTTTCTCCGGCCGACCTCTGACAAACATATTTTTGTCCAGGTTACATGGTGTGCGCTTCTGCCCCATCGCCCTTAGTTATCCCTTTTGTCTCATTAAAATTTTAAATTTTTTTGTAATTCCACCTTGTCTCCCGTCTCTGCATCCTGGGGCCGATATCCCAGACCAAAACCCCAACACTTATTTACACACACACATTTTATAACTGGAAATGGAAATGTAGTAAATATGACATATTTAAAGCAGCACTAAGTAACTATTCCATCCATCAATGCATCCATTTTCTACTGCTTGTCCCTTTTGGGGTCCCGGCGGGTCTCTGGAGCTTATCTCAGCTGCGTTCGGGCAGAAGCCGAGCTACACCCTGGACAAGTCGCCACCTCATCATAGGGCCAACACAGATAGACAGACAACATTAACACTCACGGGCCAATTTAGTGTTTCCAATCAACCTATCCACAGGTGCATGTTTTTGGAGGTGGACTTTGAGGAGGGTGGCAGGAACCTTGCCACCCAAAAAAACTACAAAGGTGCTGACTTGCTTTACAACATACATCACTTCGCTTCTTCATTTTCCTTAAAAAAAACCCAAGTCAATGTGAATAAATTCTGTGTGCTGCCAGAAAACAAAAACAAAAAAGAGGAAGAATAAGAACACCTTTGTGCAATTACTGCTATCATGGCCAAAGCTCCGAAACAAGCAAAGAAAAACGGAGCCTCCCAGGATAAAAGGACAGTTAAGGATCAACATTTCCTCGGCTTTCATTCTCTGGCATGAACTCAAAGATGAGGAAGAATTTCGGCTGATGCTTCCTTGGCTTTGTTCCTGATAAACTATTAAGTGAATTCCAATGTTCAAATCAAAAATGCTAATGCTAATGTTAACTATCGAAAATTTGCGATGTGGCAATAAATAGCCATCAGCTTGATAGTTCGCAGTTCCTCACTACTTCCTTACAAAAAACTCTCCCGTCAGTCTTTCTTTGCTTGAGGCCTGCATCCCCCCGATACATTCTTGGTAGTTGCGTCATGTTTGCGCCAGCCGACATCAGTATGACGCTGTATGTGCCAGTCCTCATGGGTAATGTGGTCTTCCTTCTGGCAAAACACTACCACTTTGGTCCACTGACACGACCAAGATAAACCAAAGCTGAAAGTTCTTACATAGAACTTTAGGTTTAAACCAGGGGTCCCCAAACTACTGGCCGCGGGAAGTCCCAAGTTTAAAAAAAATAAAAATAAAAATATTTGTATTTATTTCTTATTTTTTTAATTGTGTGAATGCTCCAAACATTTACACACATGGTTTTCTAGGCCAAAATGTATCTCTTTATTCTTCTTCTCCAGATTTTGGCACGCTCTACCTTCCACATTTTTCACCAGATACAAACCGTTCCAACTTCAATCTGTTCAACCTATTTAGGAATCACGGGCCTTCCCTTGACAAATTCCCCAAATTTCCAGAATTTTTGGTTTTCCAGGACATTTTTCCCATTCAAAATTAATTGGCCATTTTTCAAACTTCCACCAATTCATGCAATTCCACCTTCAACATATTCTACTTATCCTAGAAATTCAAAATACTCTTTAGGTGTGAATGAATGATGGGTTCTTACTTCTCTGTGAGCACTTTGAGTATCTAATAATAAAAAAACACGATACAAAATCTAATCCAATATTATTATATTTCAAGTTAAAAAAAAATCCAGGATTTTTCAGAAATCCTGGTTTTTCCAAAGGCCCAAATTTACCCTTTTTTCTGGCGACTACTCCTCCCACATTTTTCAACCTACTTCAAATGCATGTTCGACCGTCAAAACATTCTTCTTAATTTGGACAAAAATACAAAGTTGTTTTTTGAACTGGAAATATTCCCAGTTTTTCTGAATTTCCAGTAATTCCGTAATACCATTTTTCAATTCAACAGATTACTACTCTACCGATTTGAAAAATTCCAACACTAACTCATTCAGACAGTTCAAGTTTTTAGCCATTTAAAAAAAAAAAAAAATCCGCATTTCCCGAAATTCCCACATTTTTTGGGAATTCCCATTGAAATCAATGAGCCATTCTTCAAAATTTCACAATTCTTCATAAAAAAAACCTCTGCATTGGAGCATTCACGGCAATTGCTTCAGAAATTGCCTCATCTAATTTTTTACGATCTGTCCATATGTATATATATATATATATATATATATATATATATAAAAAAAAAAATATATATATATATATATATATATATACACACAAACACATATGTGTATACATATATATATACACATATATATATGTATACACACATATATGGACACATTGATATATATACATATACACACATTATACACATATATATATATATATATATACATATATATACACACAAACATGCACATATATATATATATATAATTATACATATATATATATATATATATATATATATATATATATATATATATATATATATATATATATATATATATATATATATATATATATATATATATATACAGCCCGGCCCCCGGCCAAATTGTTTTAACCCAATGCGACCCCCGCGTCAAATAGTTTTGGGACCCTTGGTTTAAACCTATAATAAGCTTTGATATATTTTGCCTGATAGCTTCCTACGTCGCAAACAAACAACGGCAAATATACTACACACTTAGTGGCCACTTGCGTGGACAGCACCTTTTACCTCTTATTTCCAAAATTGGGTACACTACTGAATTGGGGTCTTATGGCCGCTTATGTGGACACTTATACTGCCATCTGGTGGTGTCAGAAGAGTAGAACATACAATGGAATTTTGGAAAAAAAAAGTGTAAAATATAAGAATTAGCATGTCACGAAACATGAAGTACACATTTGTGTACTTATGGAATAAGTACATCATATCAAAAATTAGATTCTTAGTTTTTTTTGTAATGAGGGTCCAATAAGCCCAAATAGCAAAGAGAAATAAAAAAACATTTAAACAAACAGCTTGGGCCTTAAAGAGAGACGGCGAGATTTCTGAAGCTGAATCCGATCTTAATGGCCTACTGAAATGAGATGTTCTTATTTAAACGGGGATAGAAGATCCATTCTATGTGTCATACTTGATCAATTCACGATATTGCCATATTTTTGCTGAAAGGATTTAGTAGAGAACATCCACGATAAAGTTCGCAATTTTTGGTGCTAAGAGAAATGCCCTGCCTCTACCGGAAGTCGCAGACGATGACGTCACACATGTGGGGGGTCCTCACACATTCAGATTGTTTTTAATGGGAGCCTCCAACAAAAAGAGCTATTCGGACCGAGAAAACGACAATTTCCCCATTAATTTGAGCGAGGATGAAAGATTTGTGTTTGAGGATATTGATAGTGACGGGAAAAAAAAACAAAAAAAAAAAAACGCGATTGCATTGGGATGGATTCCGGTGTTTTTAGAGACATTTACTAGGATAATTCTGGGAAATCCCTTATCTTTCTATTGTGTTGCTAGTGTTTCAGTGAGTTTAATAGTACCTGATAGCCGGTAGGGTACGTCCACGGGTGTCTTGACGCCAATGTCTCAGGGGAGTCGACGGCAGCTTTATGGACGGCACAAGCTCAGCTTTTCTCCGGTAAGAAGCGACTTTTTAACACAATTTTCCCACCGAAACCCGCTGGTTGACATTCCGTCGTGATTCATGTTGGCTTGACCCCGCTCTGACCCATAGTAAAGTTTCACCTCCGGGAATTTTAAACAAGGAATCACCGTGTGTTTGTGTGGCTAAAGGCTAAAGCTTCCCAACTCCATCTTTCTACTGTGACTTCTCCAATATTAATTGAACAAATTGCAAAAGATTCAGCAACACAGATCTCCAAAATACTGTGTAATTATGCCGTTAAAGCAGACGACTTTTAGCTGTGTGTGTGTGCAGCGCTCATACTTCCTAAAAACACGTGACGTCTTGCGTACACGTCATCATAACACAACGTTTTCAAGACAAAATTCCCGGGAAATTTTAAATTGTAATTAAGTAAACTAAAAAGGCCGTATTGGCATGTGTTGCAATGTTAATATTTCATCATTGATATATAAACTATCAGACTGCGTGGTCGGTAGTAGTGGGTTTCAGTAGGCCTTTAAACAAAACAAAAAATCACAACACTTTTCAAGTCACTTTTATGGTAAATGTTGATTCAAAATCGGAGGAGAACTCTAATGTCAAGCTTGCTAGGGTTCGGAAGGAGGAAGACTGAGCCAATGTAGAGTACGCTGGCACTTTGATGTGGCATCACAATTACTCGCATTTATTTGCCATTCATGGGTGGTCTCGGAAGGCATCTCGCTCGAATAGCAGGGATCTATTTGTTACACGTCTGTTTTTGTGTGCCTCCCACTGGCGATGTCGCTCCCCTTTCAGTTGCCATGGTTCCCAGGGGAAGGCGGGAGCAACTGAGCACAGCTGGTTGTAATCAACTCATCATATCCAGTCTGATCATACCCACATGTTGGCGCGGGATCTCTCCACGGTACTTTCACCGCACTGTGTCCTCGCCAGTGCAACTCCTACTTCAACCTTCTGTTTGAGTCATCCCGAGAAGTACTCTCCCTCTCATCCTTTTTGTTTATACTTTGTGCTGAGTCTACCTGTCATCTGTTGAAGACCACCTTTAGACCAGTTGATCTGCCGTCTCTTTCCTGCTCTGCCCCCTTCTCCTGCGTGGAAAGGTTATTATGTGACCACAGATGAGGCGGGACCCAGGTTGGACCATTCATCTGTGCATGAGTTGGGGAAGTGTCTGCGCTGCTGACTTGTCTCCACTCCAGATGATCTCCTGCTGGCCCCACTATGGACTGGAATCTCACACTATTAAGTCGATCCACTCAACTTATCTGGGAAGGCTGTGCCGAGTGTGTTTATAGGAATTTTCGACCATTCTTCCAAAAATACATCGATGAGGTCACACACGGATATTGGTCGAGAAGGCCTGGCTTTCAGTCTCCGTTTTAAGTCATCCAAAAGGTGTTCTATCGTGTTCAGGTCAGGACTGTGTACAGGCCAGTCAAGTTCATCCACACCAGACTCTGTCATCCATGTTTTTATGGACCTTGCTTTGTGCACTGGTGCACAGTCATTTTGGAAGAGGAAGGGGCGCACTCCAAATGATCCCAAGAGGTTGGGAGCATGGAATTGTACACAATGTTTTGGTATCCGGGAGCATTAAAAGTTCATTTCGCTGGAACTAAGGGGCCAAGCCCAACACCTGAAAAACAACCCCACATCATAAATCCTCCTCCACCAAATTTCACACTTGGCACAATGCAGTCCGAAATGTAGCGTTCTCCTGGCCACTTCCAAACCCAGACTCATCCATCAGATTGCCAGTTGGAGAAGCGTGATTCATCACTCCAGAGAACGCATCTCTACTGCTCTATAGTCCAGTGGCGACTGCATCCGACGCTTTGGATTGGACTTGGTGATGTATGTCTTAGATGCAGCTGCTCGGCCATGGAAACCCATTCCATGAAGCTCTCTGCATACTGTACGTGGGCTAATTGGGAGGTCACATGAAATTTGGAGCTCTGTAGCAACTGACTGTGCAGAAAGTCGGTGACCTCTTTGCACTATGCGCTTCAGCATCCACTGACCCCTCACTGTCAGTTTACGTGACCTACCACTTGGCATACTTGCCAACCCTCCCGGATTTTCCGGGAGACTGCCGAAATTCAGCGCATCTCCCGAAAACCCCCCGGAAGATATTTTCTCCCGGAAATCTCCCGAAATTCACGCCCTCTCCAGCTCCATGCGGGCATAAGTGGGGACAGACTGTTTTCACGTCCGCTTTCCCACTATATAAACAGCTTGCCTGCCCAATCACGTTACAACATCTACGGATTTTAATAAAAAAACTGCACACACAAGGAGACGAAGCAGAAGAACGACGCCGTCTGTAATAGAGTGATTCTATGTAGTCTGTTGCTATCTCCTGGTGAATGTTGGCTGTAGCGTTATGGGGTTGCTTTATGATTGGCCAACGATTTACGTGGTGTTGTGCACCTGACGCCAAGTGACTCTTGCCAGTACGCAAATGGCAGAACAAAGGTTACTCAAATAGTGATAGGTAAGTGTTGTTTTTTTTAATAACCAGCAAGCACAGTACAGTTAGTAGAACAACTGTGTTTTTATTACTGTGTATTTAATAGGTGCCGTCTGAAATTCAACTATTTTTAAATTTATGTATTTAATATAATAAATATATATAGCTAGAATTCATTGAAAGTCAAGTATTTCATATATATATATATATATATATATATATATATATATACACATATATATATATACAGTATACATATATATATATATATATGTATACTGTATATATATATATATATATATATATATATATATATATATGTGTGTGTATATATATATTAGGGGTGTGGGAAAAAATCGATTCGAATACGAATCGAATCCTTTACGTTGTACAATTCAGAATCGATTCTCATTTTTAAAAAATTTATTTTTTTTTAAATTTGTAAACATTTTTTTTATTTTTTTTTAATCAATCCAACAAACCACTACACAGCAATACCATAACAATGCAATCCAATTCCAAAACCAAACCTGACCCAGCAACACTCAGAACTGCAATAAACAGAGCAATTGAGGAGACAAACACGAACAAACTAAAAGTAATGAAACAAAAATGAATATAATCAACAACAGTATCAATATTAATTATAATTTCTGCAGAGTAGATTAAAAATCACTAACTGACATTATCATTAGACATTTATAAAAATAATAAAAAAGAACAATTGTGTCACAGTGGCTTACACTTGCATCGCATCTCATAAGCTTGACAACACACTGTGTCCAATGTTTTCACAAAGATAAAATAAGTCATATTTTTGGTTCGTTTGATAGTTAAAACAAATTTACATTATTGCAATCAGTTGATAAAACATTGTCCTTTACAATTATAAAAGCTTTTCTTTTTAAAATCTGCTGGCATGTCAGCAGACTGGGGTAGATCCTGCTGAAATCCTATGTATTGAATGAATACAGAATCGTTTTGAATCGGAAAAATATCGTTTTGGAATCAAGAATCGAATTGAAAAAATCGATATATTATCAAATCGTGACCCCAAGAATCGATATTGAATCGAATCGTGGGACACCCAAAGATTCACAGCCCTAAAATATATATATATATATATATATATGTATATATATATATATATATATATATATATATATATATGAAATACTCGAGTTGGTGAATTATACTCGTCCACTCTTAACCATGGCCCCCCGCCCAAACCACGCCTCCTCCCCACCCCCGACCACGCCCTCCCCAATCCCTACCTCCCGAAATCGGAGGTCTCAAGGTTGGCAAGTATGCCACCTGGTGGCTGAGTTAATGTTGTTCCCAAACTCTTCCATTTTCTTATAATAGAGCCGACAGTTGACTTTGGCCGGGCCAAGTGGTTAGGACTCCTGATTCTGATCATCTGGATGGGTGGCCAAATACTTTTGGCGATATAGTGTATCTATAATATAATAAATATAGTCATTCGGAAGATGAACCACTTTAAAAATAGAGGAAAATATATATTTTTAAAGCGGAATCGGGCACATCCATAGTAAGCAACATGTATAACAAACAATTTATTGCAACAAAGGCATGCACATCATCATCACTGTCTGGGACTCACTTGCTAAACCGCAGGCCTCCTGCATGCATGTGGCTCTGGATCGTCTGCCAGCGCCCAGCCTTGCTTCCCCCAGTCACCATGCTCCGAACGCTGTCACTGCGACTGGGCCCTGCCCCTGCCCCAGCGCAAGCACCGACCCCCGGCGAGGGTCCAGCTCCGCCCTGCCCACACTTATCCACAGCCCCACTGAGATGGACAAACACGAGGGAAGGACCAAGAAAAGGATACAAAGACGGAAGACGGACGGACGGTAGACGGACAAGGTTGGAGAGCAAGTGTAAGTCAATGATGTCGGACGAAAACCGTTTTAAAGGTGCGTTTTAGTTGACAACTTGTAGTGCATTGAAGAAAGGTAAAATAACACCTTCATTTGGGGGAATCATGCACACCGGGGGAGACATTATCATCACAATTAAGAGACTGCAGATGCGACAACATCAGACACTGGAAGAACACTCGTTTATCTCAATTTAAAAGACTCACCTGCAGATCGGGTAGAAAACAACTTTAGCAGAGGAATTTATGCAAAATGTTTGACACTGAAATGCAAAGACAGCAACATCCTGTCTGCCACTGTGTTCACACCACAAAAACAAGACATACAAGACTAAATCAGGACAGGCAACATTACGACAAGACCACATTAAGGGTAAACTCGATGAGCTTGGCAGAACACCGAACTATTCTCTCTCGACTGTGCAACTTTTACTTTTACTGGCAAGCACTTTTCCCCCCATGTGTCCCCTGCACTATCAGCCAAAAATGCTGCTAATATTGGAGTAACTGTATCAATAAAGGGTTTGCTCAGGAGAATTCAGAGGAACTGCACTGTATTGTGTATACAAACCCCGTTTCCATGTGAGTTGGGAAATTGTGTTAGATGTAAATATAAACTAAATACAATGATTTGCTAATCATTTTCAACCCACGTTCAGTTGAATGCACTACAAAGACAAGATATTTGATGTTCAAACTCATAAACTTTATTTTTTTTTGCAAATAATAATTAAATTAGAATTTCATGGCTGCAACACGTGCCAGAGTAGTTGGGAAAGGGCATGTTCACCACTGTGTTACATGACCTTTTCTTTTAACAACACTCAATAAACGTTTGGGAACTGAGGAAACTAATTGTTGAAGCTTTGAAAGTGGAATTCTTTCCCATTCTTGTTTTATGTAGAGCTTCAGTCGTTCAACAGTCCAGGGTCTCCGCTGTTGTATTTTACACTTCATAATGTGCCTCACATTTTCGATGGGAGACAGGTCTGGACTGCAGGCGGGCCCGGAAAGTACCCACACTCTTTTTTTACGAAGCCACGCTGTTGTAACACGTGCTGAATGTGGCTTGGCATTGTCTTGCTGAAATAAGCAAGGGCGTCCACGAAAAAGACGGTGCTTGGATGGCAGCATATGTATGTACCTTTCAGCATTAATGGTGCCTTCACAGATGTGTAATTTACCCATGCTTAGGGCACTAATGCACACCCGGACCACTACAGATGCAGGCTTTTGAACTTTGCGTCAATAACTGTCTGGATGGTTCGCTTCCCCTTTGGTCCGGATGACACGATATCGAAATGTGGACTTATCAGACCACATAACACTTTTCCACTTTGCATCAGTCCATCTTAGATGATTTCAGGCCCAGAGAAGCCAGTGGCGTTTCTGGATGTTGTTGATAAATTGCTTTCGCTTTGCATAGTAGAGCTTTAACTTGCACTTACAGATGTAGCGAATAACTCTATTTAGTGACAGTAGTTTTCTGAAGTGTTCCTGAGCCCATGTGGTGATATCCTTTAGAGATTGATGTCGGTTTTTGATACAGTGCCGTCTGAGGGATCGAAGGTCACGGTCATTCAATGTTGGTTTCCAGCCATGCCGCTTACATGGAGTGATTTCTCCAGATTCTCTGAACCTTTTGATGATATTATGGATGTTGAAATCCCTAATTTTTTTGCAATTGCACTTTGAGAAATGTTATTCTTAAACTGTTTGACTATTTTATCATGCACTTGTGGACAAAGGGGTGTACCTCGCCCCATCCTTTATTGTGAAAGACTGAGCATTTTTTTGGAAGCTGTTTTTATACCTAATCATGGCACCCACCTGTTCCCAAATTAGCCTGCACACCTGCGGGATGTTCCAAATAAGTGTTTGATGAGCATTCCTCAACTTTATCAGTATTTATTGCCAACTTTCCCAACTTCTTTGTCACGTGTTGCTGGCATCCAATTCTAAAGTTAATATTTGCAACAACAAAAAAATGTTTATTAGTTTGAACATCAAATATGTTGTCTTTGTAGCATATTCAAGTGAATATGGGTTGAAAAAGATTGTCAAATTATTGTTTTCCGTTCATATTTACATCCAACACAATTTCCCAACTCATATGGAAAAGGGGTATGTACTATATGAGTACGTATTTTCTATTGTTTCATTGAAAAGAAAACAGTCCATTTGGCTGTCATCTGTTTTAATATGAGACACAATTGTGTCAAAGTCATGATTTTTTTTTTAATACTTGAAATAAGAAATTATTACTTTAAAAAAGTAGTTTCATACTTGTGAGTGTTGATGACACAGTTTTGCAACAGTTGATATTCTTGTTTCAAGCATGTTTTACTCAATATAAGTCATAAAATCTCAGCAACAAGCTGTAATAGCTTACTGAGATCTTTTAAGACCAAAACCCTTAAAACAAGTAAAACACTAACAACACATCTGCTTAGTGAGAAGAATTCTCTTATCAGACAGAAAATAAGCAAAAATCAGCCTTATTTGAGATATTTCATCTTACTTAGATTTCAGTTTTTGAAGTGTAGCTTGCGCAGGAAAAAAGGTCGAAGTCCATTGTAGAGGACGCTGGTTCCAAGGAAGAGATATATCTATTCATACAGGTTTTATGGATAATAGATGGTTTAGTGGTTGACTCGTGCTGGCAGATTGGTTTAGTGTCCACTCAGTGATGGGAGTGTGAATGATTGTTTGTTTATATGTTACCTGTGGTTGACTGGCGATCAGTTAAAGGTGATAGCGATATGGCCTAATTTTTCAATCAATCAATCAATCAATGTTTATTTATATAGCCCTAAATCACAAGTGTCTCAAAGGACTGCACAAGCCACAACGACATCCTTGGTTCAGATCCAGCATCAACGTTTAATTAATGTTGAGTTCTGACGTTGATTTCACCAATTAATTTTGGTCATTTATATTGCAATGTATATTGCAGACTACTGCAATAATAATATATATGTAGCACAGAATGTTATTTGGAATGTAAATGATAATAGAACATTTTCCAAACCGGTTAAAAAAGTTCCACTTTAGTTGCTGACGCATGCAGGAACATATTGCTTAATTTTCAGTATTAATAATTTCTCAAACACATTTTTTGTCTACTGTTACTACCTGGTTATTTTCTGCTGTAACATGGTTCAACTGTATCTACACTACAATGGTTAACATTTGTTTTGGGTGACACTACAAATTGGGTTATCGATGCAATATCGAGTAGTTACAGGGGCAGTATTGCCAATGACAATGCTGCACCTCACGATTCGATTACGAATATGATTCAGGAACTACAGTTTAAGTACGAATCGATTATCCAACTTGCCAACCCTCCCGGATTTTCCGGGAGACTCCCGAAATTCAGCTCCTCTTCCGAAAACCTCCCGGAAGAAATTATCTCCCGAAAATCTCTCGAAATTCAGGGGAGCTGGTGGCCACGCCCCCTCCAGCTCCATGCGGACCTGAGTGGGGACAGCCTGTTTTTACGTCCGCTTTCCCACTATATAAACAGCTTGCCTGCCCAATCACTTTACAACATCTACGGATTTTTAATAAAAAACTGCACACACAAGGAGACGAAGCAGAAGAACGAGGAATTTACAGCCAAGGCGACGCCGTCTGTAATAGAGTGATTCTATGTTGTCTGTTGCCATCTCTTGGTGAATGTTGGTTATAGCATTACGGGGTTGCTTTTTGATTGGCCAACGATTTACGTGGTGTAGCGCACCTGACGGCGAGTGACTCCCGCCAGTACGCAAATGGCAGAACAAAGGTTACTCAAATAGTGAAAGGTAAGTGTTTTTTTTTTAGTAACCAGTAAGCACAGTACAGTTAGTAGAACAACTGTGTTTTTAGTACTGTGTATTTGATAGATGCCGTCTGAAATTCAAATATTTATTTTATTTATATATATAATAAAATAAATTTATATAGCTAAAATTCACTGAATGTCATATATATATATATATATATATATATATATATATATATATATATATATATATATATATATATATATATATATATGTATATATGAAATACATATGAAATACTCGAGTTGGTGAATTGTAAATATACTCCTTTCCTAATAACCATGCCTCCGCCCCAACCAAGCCCCCAACCACGCCTCTTCCCGACTACGTTTGACCATTAATGCGACTTCTTGAACAGGTGCGGTAGAAACGGATGGATGGATTAAAATGCATGAGAATGTTTTGTATTTTGAACGTTGTTTTTAAAACTGTGATTACCAGCGGAAGTATTAATTACTTATCGTGTTAAGCAACGTCAGCTAAGATTTATCTGAGAGCCAGATGCAGTCATCAAAAGAGCCACATCTGGCTTGAGAGCCATAGGTTCCCTACCCCTGCCGTGGAAGGAGTGTTATTAACAGGGCTCTGTTTTCCCTAAAAGTAAACTGTTAGTGAACAGTTCTGGAGACAACGACTGAGCGCAGAGGGAGACGGTGTCAGGGGTGACAAGGGTATGGTCGCACATGACGCCACACATGACACAAAAAGAACATGACTGTGGCAAAAACAGCACATTTGGGAATTTGGACTTAAACAAGATAGAGGTTTTCTTAAAACATCGAAATTTGTTCTGTAAGGGTCGTCCGTCTCCATGGTAACGCCTCATGTAAAATGCTGCACGGGTAACGGTAAAGAGGGTCTAATGAATGATCCAATCAACCCTAACACCGAAAGTTAATTTCTTGTCTTGACAATGACAACGTCCATATATTTACAATTTAGGACATACTTGCCAACCTTGAGACCCCCGGGGGAGAGGGGGGTTGAGGTAGTGGGGGAGGGGGGGTTGAGGTGAGCGGGGTTTGGTGGTAGCGGGAGGTGTATATTCTATCATCCCGGAGGAGTTGGTGCTGCAAGGGATTCTGGGTATTTGTTCTGTTGTGTTTATGTTGTGTTACAGTGCGGATGTTCTCCCGAAATGTGTTTGTCATTCTTGTTTGGTGTGGGTTCACAGCGTGGTGCATATTTGTAACAGTGTTAAAGTTGTTTACAAGGCCACCCTCAGTGTGACCTGTATGGCTGTTGATCAAGTATGTCTTGCATTCACTCATGTGTGTGCAAAAGTGACGTACATTTTGTGTCTGGGCCGGCACGCTGTTTATATGGAGGAAAAGTGGACGCTAAAGTCAGTGCCCTTAAGCCACGCCCCCGATATTGTTGTCTGGTTGGAAATCGGGAAAAATTCAGTAGAATGGTTGCAAAGGGAGATTTTCGGGAGGGGCAGTGAAATTCGGGAGTCTCCCGGGAAAATCGGGAATGTTGGCAAGTATGATTGAGGAGCTTTATTTTTTTTTAACTGTTACCAGGAAAAAAAACAAAAAACGGTATCACAAAGGAGGACTTGCATGGCAGTTGATATTTCTCCCAATATGAGGGAGGCCCTCAAATCCACAGCCGTATCGAGGGATGCTTGCGCACAGCTCTATCAGCATTGCATACTAAACACATCACACAGTGGACATGCATGAATGGAAAAACACGAGGATCACCAGGAATGAGGGAAGACTTGTGATAAAAAGTGGTCGCCAGCATAAGATACAACTCGAGACTTGAAACCATTGGATTTATAGTGGAACTTCGATTTACGAAACCCTCGTTGTATGAACTTTTTCGATTTACTGACCACAGACCGAATAAAAAGATCCTTTGCTGTACAAACATTGTCTCAGCATACAAATAGTTTATCCATCCATTGTGTGCCCGGCAGCACATCCATTGTCTGATCTATCGCCAGTGCTAAATCAGTCAGGATTGCACTACTGTCTTTAGCTATTGTGCATATTCCTACTTTGAATTTGCTTTTAAGTGTTTTTTAGCTTTTTTACGGCATGTTTCTAGTTTTGCTTGCAATGTGTGGTATCCAGATCATTGTCATTACTTCCTCCTATCATCCCCCTCGCTGCACAAAAAAGATTAGCCAACAAAGCAAATTGGATTATTTTTTTAAATACTCCTAATCATTGAAGCACCTGACTGTTAAAAAGAAGGAGATTTGTGATTTCAAACTGTGAGTGCACCACAGGGCTAGTGACAGTGTTTGTGTGTGGCCAGGTTAGCTGCAAATGAGGACAGTTCAGAAAGTTATTGTTTTGACTTTGTTTTTGTCCAGAAAGTTGATCCATCACCCCTTTGTTCTGTTTGTTTGATATACGGGACTGCCGGGGTTCCCATTTGGTCCATCGTGAGCTATCGGTCAATTGCGGATTGAGTGTCGGTCGATCGCCAGGCGATGATAAAAAAAAAAAATAGACCAAAGAATTACCGATCATCAATCTTCACTGTGACGTCACTTCGGTCACTTGATTGACATACATGACAGCCGAGGGTTTTGTGAGATGACTGCTGGCTGGTGTGAGCTCAGTATGAAGAAAAAAACCTTTTCAAAAACACTTTTTATTATATATAAATATATATATATATATATATATATATATATATATATATATATATATATATATATATATATATATATATATATATATATATATTTAAATATACGTATTTAAATATGCATATACAGTATATATATACATATTTATATATTGTATATATACACATAAATATGTATGTATAAATATATGTTTATGTGTATATTATATACATATATATGTATTATGTTTATATATACATATATATATAAATATAATACATATATATGTATATCATATACATATATGTATTATGTATATGATATACATATATATATATATATATATATACACATATATATGTATATATACACACACATGTATAAATGTATACACACACACACACACACACACACACACGCACACACACATATACATATATAAATATGTACATATGTAGATATATATAATACATACATACATATATACATACATACATGCGTACATACATATATATATATATATATATATATATATATATATATATATATATATATATATATATATATATATGTATGTATGTATATATATATAATACATATATATGTATTTAAATATACATATATATATTATACATATATACATACATACATACATACATACATACAAGTATATATATGTATTGGATAAGTAACTTAAATACATTGAAGGCTCACTAGCTTGTATGTGCTAGTTTTCTGAGACCTTTATATTGTTGAATGGAGAAACATTTTTATTCTGAAAACAGGAAATGTGCGGTTGGTCTTTATTTTTTTGGAAGCAGGTACAGAGAGAAAGTCTGCGTTGAAATAAAAAGTGTTTTTCACGTTTTCTTTATTATTTTTTTTCATATTGAGCCCATTCCAGCCAGCGGTCATCTCACAAGACCTCTCCCTAACTTTTGTTGAGGCTGGAACACAGTACTTAAGTTTAAGTTCATAAATCGAGGTTCCACTGTTTTTTATTTTTACCTCAAGTGTCTTGTTCAATTGAGCATTATGGTCAGCGTTCACACTTTCCAAGGTGTGTGTGACTGTCCCTTTCCCCTTAAGGACTACCCACATTAGGACACAACTCAAAAGCGATGTGTGAGACTCACTTGGGTGTTAGTCGAGGGTCTCCGTAGGGGGCGTAGGGAGACATGTTTAAAAGAAACTCCTTAGGTGGGTAGGAGCTCCACCTCTGCTGCACATTACTGCTGTCATTGTTATTCCAAAAGTCTCTGTCTAGTTCACTGTGGTCAGAAAGAGTGACAAAGACAATTACTCAACGCAAGACACAGAGATACATAGACATTCATATTTCAAAAGTAGGAACATTGAAATTCCTGCATGATGTTCTACAGCAGGGGTCACCAACCTTTTTGAAACCAAGAGCTACTTCTTGGGTAGTGATTAATGCGAAGGGCTACCAGTTTGATACACACTTAAATAAATTGCCAGAAATAGCCAATTTGCTCAATTTACCTTTAATAAGTACATGTATATGTATATAAAAAAAATGGGTATTTCTGTCCGTCATTCCGTCGTACATTTTTTTTCCTTTTACGGAAGGTTTTTTGTAGAGAATAAATGATGAAAAAACACTTAATTGATTGGTTTAAAAGAGGATAAAACACGAAAAAAAAATTAAAAAAAATTTCAAACATAGTTTATCTTCAATTTCGACTCTTTAAAATTCAAAATTCAACCGGAAAATATGAAGAGAAAAACTAGCTAATTCAAATATTTTTGAAAAAATTCAAAAATAACTTATGGAACATCATTAGTAATATTTCCTGATTAAGATTCATTTTAGAATTTTGATGACATGTTTTGAATAGGTTTAAATCCCATCTGCACTTTGTTGGAATATATAACAAATTGGACCAAGCTATATTTCTAACAAAGACAAATCATTATTTCTTTTAGATTTTCCAGAACAAAAATTTTAAAATAAATTCAAAAGACTTTGTAATAAGATTTAAATTTGATTCTACAGATTTTCTAGATTTGCCAGAATATATATATTTTCAATTTTAATCGTAACAAGTTTGAAGAAATATTTCACAAATATTCTTCGTCGAAAAAACAGAAGCTAAAATGAAGAATTAAATTACAATGTATTTATTATTCTTTACAGTAAAATTATTTTTGTCAGGAAAGAAGAGGAAGGAATTTAAAAGGTAAAAAGGTATATGTGTTTAAAAATCCTAAAATCATCTTTAAGGTTGTGTTTATTCTCTAAAATTGTCTTTCTGAAAGTTATAAGAAGCAAAGTAAAAAAAAAAAATGAATGTATTTAAACAAGTGAAGACCAAGTCTTTAAAATATTTTCTTGGATTTTCAAGTTCTATTTGAGTTTTGTCTCTTTTAGAATTAAAAATGTCGAGCAAAGCGAGACCAGCTTGCTAGTAAATAAATACAATTTAAAAAACAGAGGCAGCTTACTGGTAAGTGCTGCTATTTGAGCTATTTTTAGAACAGGCCAGTGGGCTACTCATCTGGTCCTTACGGGCTACCTGGTGCCCGCGGGCACCTTGTTGGTAACCCCTGGTCTACAGTTTGCATTAGATAAGAAAACAATACGCACATGCCCTTCCACAACTTACACTAAAAGATTAGCTTTCTACTCAGAAAGTGTTGTTGAATGAGATACCTCACCATAGATCATTTTCATATGCCCCCATCTACAGATTTCCCCTGTCACCTACTTGATGGCTTTATTTTCCCCTCGACCTCTCACAGACTCTGGAGAGTTGGCAGCTTCCACCCCAGGTTTATTCCTCTTTCCCTGTAGAGAGAGTGAGGGCAATACATCAGATGATTTACTGCATAGAAGTATATTGGTCAAATGGACACTTGTCGGTGCTGAGGCGCGTAGGAATATACTCTCCTGAGCAAAATAATAAGGAACTTGTTTGCAAAAGTAGAGGGTGAAATATGTCAAAAGAAGAAACAGAAGGCAGGGTAGACAATTTACTGAAAAGGATGATTCAGGGAAAAGGAAGGGATGCCGGAGCTTTAGGAAGCTGGTACTAGAGTCACCAAGAAGGGACATTGATGACACACATTGCTGTACTAGATTGAGATCCTGCAGTGGAAACGTTCTGCTTTAGGACTGTTTTCCAGCTCAGGCAGACCACACTCAGGTACTGATGAACAGGCTGTAGAATCCTTGGAATCTTGGAGGAGAACCTCCTGCTGCTGAGGCGCCCAACATCGCCCTCTACAAACCACGTTTCGATATGAGTTGGGAATTTGTGTTAGATGTAAATATAAACGGAATACAATGATTTGCAAATCCTTTTCAACCCGTATTCAGTTGAATGCACTACAAAGAGAAGATATTTGATGTTCAAACTCATAAACTGTATTTATTTTGGAAAATAATATTAACTTAGAATTTCATGGCTGCAACACGTGCCAAAGTAGTTGGGAAAGGGCATTTTCACCACTGTGTTACATCACCTTTTCTTTTAACAACACTCAATAAACGTTTGGAAACTGAAGAAAAAAATTGTTGAAGTTTTGAAAGCGGAATTATTTCCCATTCTTGTTTTATGTAGAGCTTCAGTCGTTCAACAGTCCGGGGTCTCCGCTGTCGTATTTTACGCTTCATAATGCGCCACGCATTTTCGATGGTCTGCAAGCGGGCCAAGAAAGTACCCGCACTCTTTTTTTACAAAGCCACGCTGTTGTAACACTTGTCTTGCTGATATAAGCTGATAACATTGCTTGGATGGCAACATATATTGCTCCAAAACCTGTATGGACCATCCATCCATCCATTTTCTACCGCTTATTCCCTTTTGGGGTCGCGGAGGGCGCTGGCGCCTATCTCAGCTACAATCGGGCGGAAGGCGGGGTACACCCTGGACAAGTCGCCTCTTCATCGCAGGGCCAACACAGATAGACAGACAACATTCACACTCACATTCACACACTAGGGCCAATTTAGTGTTGCCAATCAACCTATCCCCAGGTGCATGTCTTTGGAAGTGGGAGTGAAGCCGGAGTACACGGAGGGAACCCACGCATTCACGGGAAGAACATGCAAACTCCACACAGAAAGATCCCGAGCCTGGATTTGAACCCAGGACTGCAGGACCTTCGTATTGTGAGGCAGACGCACTAACCCTTCTGCCACCGTGAAGCCCACCTGTATGGACCATTCAGTATTAATGCTGCCTTCACAGATGTGTAAGTTACCCATGCCTTGGGCACTAACACACCCCCATACCATCACAGATGCTGGCTTTTGAACTTTGCGCCTATAACAATCCGAATGGTTATTTTCCTCTTTGTTCTGGAGGACACCACGTCCTCTGTTTCCAAATGTAATTTGAAATGTGGACTCGTCAGACCACAGAACACTTTTCCACTTTGCATCAGTCCATCTTAGGTGAGCTCGGGCCCAGCCAAGCCGGCGGCGTTTCAGGATATTGTTGATAAATGGGTTTGGCTTTGCATAGCAGAGTTTTAACTTGCACTTACAGATGTAGCGACCAACTGTAGTTACTGATAGTGGTTTTATGAAGTGTTCCTGAGCCCATGTGGTGATATCCTTTAAACACTGATGTCCGTTTTTGATGCAATACCGCCTGAGGGTTCAAAAGTACTTAATATCATCGCTTACGTGCATTGATTTCTCCAGATTCTCTGAACTTTTTGATGATTTTACGGACCGCGGATGGTAAAATCCCTAAATTCCTTGCAATAGCTCGTTGAGAAATGTTCTAAAACCGTTCGACAATTTGCTTACAAATTGGTGACCCTCACCCCATCCTTGTTTGTGAATTACTTAGCATTTCATGAAAGCTTCTTTTATACCCAATCATGGCACCCACCTGTTCCCAATTAGCCTGCACAACTGTTGGATGTTCCATATAAGTGTTTGATGAGCATTTCTCTAATTTATCAGTATTTATTGCCACCTTTCCAAACTTCTTTGTCACGTGTTGCTGGCATCAAATTCTAAAGTTAATGATTATTTGCAAAAAAAAAAAATGTTTATCAGTTTGAACATCAAACATGTTGTCTTTGTAGCATATTCAACTGAATATGGGTTGGAAATGATTTGCAAATCATTGTATTCCGTTTATATTTACATCTAACACAATTTCCCAACTCATATGGAAACGGGGTTTGTACATCCACCCTCTTCAGAAGTGGCTAAACCACGGTCGTAGTCCACGCCAGCTGCCAAAGCACCAGTCCTGTGCTTTAAGTCCTTCTCTTCGACAACAGACATGACTTACTCGTCATCGTCACCTTACCCTGATGATGATGGCGTTATCTATTTCGCCAGCAACTCCACTGATTGTCGTCGAATTGTTGCTGGGAAACCGGTTCTAGATTAGGGGTTGTCCTGCCATTCCGTGCCTAGTGATCCGTGGCCATTTTTCCTGCTTCCCATCCTGTGTGACATTGACCTTCAGACGCCTGAGATCTGTTCCTTGGAGAGGGGGGGTACTGTCATGCGCTGCTTGACAGTTTTAGACTTCTGCGTTTGTGTTTCCTGCTCTCTCCTAATTTTGTATTTTGTATTCACATTGTGTCATTAGTTTCCTGTTTTTTTTGCAGTTTTTAGTTCTCAATTTTTTTTCCCCAAGAGGCTGGTCCTAATTTGTTACTTGTAGGTTTTTTTGGCACAGTATTTGGACTTTGGCATTTGCTGGATCATTGCATGTGTTTTCCCTGATGTCACACAAGTTTCCTGGGTTTTTTTTTGTGTTTGATGGTATTTGTGACTCGTTACTTCCATTTATTTCTTCTCCTTGCTGTGCTTTTGTTACGGTTTTGCAATTTCGCATGAACAGCCGTTGGTCTTTCCTGTTTGGACGCCAAAGATGCTTCCAATTTCCTGCATGAAAGCCTGGTCCATCTCTCTCTCCGGTTCAGAACGGGTCAGTCGGGACTACTCCGGCCTCCAGTTTGAAGAGTGGTGCTGCTCCCATCCCCGGTTCTGATAGCCTCCAGTACTGTCGGGACAGCTGCAGCCTCCCCTTGGACTTTGGCTTTTGCTGGATCGTTGTGCATGTTTTCCATGATGATACCTGAGTTTCAGAGATTTATTTTTTTGTTTATAGTCTCTGCATTACTTCCATAGACTATTAATTATTTTCATTGGGGTGCTTATGTTACTGCTACTGTTGCAACGTTCCTCAATCCACCAGCCCTTGCTTTTCCGGCGAGGCAGCCTGAGATTAGATAACTGCTTCCAGTTTCAGCAAGAGTCCATTTATTTTTACCGTTCTGACTTGGTGGTTGGGACTACTCCAGCCTACAATTCCAGGACTATGGCTGGAACCCCTCTCCCCTCTCTAGTACAGACAGTATCAAGCTTGTACCGGCGGGACGTCAGGAGCCCCCACACCCCCACTTAGACTTTGGGGTTTGCTGCATCACTGCCTATGTTTTCACTGATAATTCCGGAGTTTCATGTCGCTTCTTTATTGTTTTCCATCTATCCATCCGTTTCCTACCGCTTGTCCCTTTTTGGGACAAGCGGTAGGAAACGGATGGATGGATGGACAAGCGGTCCCTAAAAGTTTTTAAGCGCTCTTATTTTGTCTGTTTCCTAGTTTTTTTCCCTGTGCGCTGTTTCCCTTCAGATGCGGCTGATTGGCACCTGGCCACACCTGGTGTCAATCAGCCTGTTCCTATTTCTACCTGCTTTTGTCCTCCAGTCGAGGGCTGGATTATTGTCGCTCTTGTCATTGCTACCTCTCGTGTTGTGTGGTTTCATGTCTTGTCAATACAGCGTTGGGGTAAGCTATATTTGATTGCGGTTTGTAGCTTACTGCTTTTTTTTCCCTGCTTCCAAGTTTGTTTTCATATTACATGTACAACTTTTGTTTCCTGCTCGATACCTGCTAGCTTCCACGCTAGGCTTTTTTGTTTTTGCTAGCTTCCATACTAAGCTCCGTTTATTTTCTAGTTTCCAAGCTAGGTCTCTTTGTTTGTTATCCGCCTCATGCGCTCTTTTTGTTGTACCCCTTTGGTTTGTTCTTGTTTTAGTATTTATATTAAATCATGTTTTCCTATCCAATACCTGCCTCCATCTCTGCATCTTGGGGTTTGTCTCAAACCAATTGTGACACAAATAATTAAATACATACATATTTAGCATACTGTTTACAAACTTAAACATGTGTTCAGAAATGTGTATAAATCAGTTCTGTAAAAATGTTGATATGTCAAAATCATACACATATTACTACAACAGTAGTGTAGCAGTGACCAAACTAAATATGAAACACTCCAGAACTCAGGAGGGGATTTTCCCCAGTATGTATTTTATTATTTTATTAAACCCTACAGCATTCAACTCATAACCACTTTATTTAATATTAAGTTGGGAATAAACTTATTTGGATCATCTTTTTTCGTACCTGTTGATTTAAGTAAATCATGTACAATATCTTCAGAAAGATATTCATAAGCACAACTTGTCAGGCTTGCCCCTGACAGTTTGTTTGTGTTTTAGTTTCTCTTGTGTGTGTGTAGTATTTCCTGTCTTTAGTTCCTGTCAATTTTGTCTGTTTCCTGTCTTTCTCCCTGAGTGCTGTGTCCCCTCAGTTGCGGCTGATTGGCACCTGGCCACACCTGGTGTCAATCAGCCCGCTCCTATTTAAACATGTCTTCCAATCCAGTCAGTGCTGGATTATTGTCGAAGTCACTTCCGTATTGTCGCTCCAGTCGTTTCATGTCGTGTCATTGCAGCGTAGCGGTAAGTTATATTTCGATATCTGTTTGTAGCTTACTGTCTTTTGTTCCCTGCTTTCGTTTTGTTGTCATCCTACAAGTAACGACTTCTGTTTTCCTGCCCGCTACCCGCTAGCTTCCGCGCTAGGCCCTTTTGTTTTTGCTAGCTTTCATGCTAAGCTCCTTTTGTTTTCTAGCTCCCATGTTAGCTCTTTTAGTTTTGTTATCCACCTCGTGCGCTCTATGTTGTACCTTTTTTGTTCTTGTTCTAGTATTTTGATTAAAACATGTTTACCTGCAAAATGCCTGCCCCCTTCTCTGCATCTTGGGGTTCGTCACAAACTAACTCTGACACAACTGATCTTTTGCCAAAGGGAGACTAGAAAAAATATATATATTTTTGGGGGGTAAATGCCAAAATGAACAAGGGGTAGGAAATGGATGGATGTATGGATGGATGCTCTATAGAGCGTAAACATAAAAATATTTTTTGCAATAGCATCAGAGATGTATAAAAGGGACATTCATTGTGTGGCTGCCTTGCCTCCCCAATTACTCGGGGGTTTGAAGGTATCGAGGGAATCAAATCAAAAGCTTACTTAGGGATTCTGGAGTGAAATGTGCTAAGCGCTGGAAGATCACAAGGTTTAAGTTGAAGATCATTGGTTCTTGAAAACTATCCCTGATCCCTGCACAGACATTTTTGGATGGAGGGGAAAACCTGTTATTGGTTCACTAATCAGTTTGTGTACTATAGTTGCTAAATGAAAAATATTTACTTAATTGGGTTGTTTAAGTTCACATACATTTGTACTACATTGTATTTCAATTGAAAAAAAAGATACATATTATGAACTAGTGTTATTCAATTGTAATAATAATAGTAATGGATTAGATTTATATAGCGTTTTTTTATCGACTAGCCATTCAAATACACATCTTTTTTTCTATGATTTTGAATACAGATGTCCGATAATATCGGACTGCCAATATTATCGGCCGATTACTGCTTTAAAATGTAATATCGTAAATTAATGGTATCGGTTTCAAAAAGTTACATTTATGACATTTTAAAAACGCCACTGTACAGAGTGGTACACGGACATAGGGAGAAGTACAATAAACCGTAAAAGGCACTGCCTTTGCGTGCCGGCCCAATCACATAATATCTACGGCTTTTCACACACACAAGTGAGCGCCAGCCATACTTGGTCAAAGGCCATACAGGTCACACTGAGGGTGGCCGTATAAAAACGTTAACAATGTTACAAATATGCGCCACGCTGTGAACCCACACCAAACAAGAATGACATTTCGGGAGAACATCTGCGTAGTAACACAACAGAACAAATATCCAGAACCCCTTGCAGCACTAACTCTTCCGGGACGCTACAATGTACACCCCCGCTACATCAAACCTGAACCCCCCCACCTGACCACCCAACAGCTTTTACCCGTGGGCCACTGGGATATTGAATCTGTCCAAATAGCTTACAGCCTTTTTCACTCTTCCACTGCTGTTCATACTAGTATTATGTATTTGTTTTTAGCATGTTATTTATTTTTTATCTTGTATTTGAACGGCACCTAACAGAGTAGCCAACTGTAATGTCGTCATGCTCTCATGTTAGATCAAAATAAAGCATTATTTTCGATGGTTTTATTTTCCAGAAAATATCCTTGACTTCCCAATACAAATGATGACATATATTGTATGTTTACTGTATAAATGGCACTAAACCCACTTACAGTAGGTAGTCTTCATGAGTTTAGGGGCCCACAGTAGAAAAAACAATAGTGGTTACTGGTTATATTGCTAAAATTTGTCAAAAATGATCTATGAATATTTGTGGAGCCGTGAAGAAAGACCATCATGTTTGGCTCTGGACAAGTCTTCTTACTAAGGACCTCTGTGTTGTGTTTTTTTGGTTTGTTCCTGCCTTCTCCTTGTCTGCGTCTGTTTTTTAGTGATTCGTCCTCGGCGAGGGGCGGACCTTGTGGCGCACCTGCTTACAATTAGCTCACCGGTATTTAGGTTCGTCACTCTCAGCTTGACCTTGCCGGTTATTGTTTCCTGAACCCCGCACGTACATGTGCCTGCTTTGATTCATCCGACCTGGTACTTTGCCCTTTTCTTAAATCCTGTTATTCTTGACCTCGTTGTGTTTTGTTTCCTCGCCACCTTTTTTTTAGAGGACTTTTTCTGAGCTTAGTGCGTCCTGGCTTTTTCTCCGCCGACCACTGAAGAAACTGTTTTGGTTAAAGGCCTACTGAAATGAGATTTTCTTATTTAAACAGGGATATCAGGTCCATTCTATGTGTCATACTTGATAATTTCGCGATATTGCCATATTTTTGCTGAAAATAATTAGTAGAGAACATCCACAATAAAGTTGGCAACTTTCGGTAACTAACAGAAAAGCCCTGCCTTTACCGGAAGTCGCAGACGATGACGTCACATGTTTGATGGCTCCTCACATATTCACATTGTTTTTAATGGGAGCCTCCAACAAAAAGAGCTATTCGGACCGAAAAAACGACAATTTCCCCATTAATTTGAGCGAGGATGAAAGATTTGTGTTTGAGGATATTGATAGCGACGGACTAGAAAAATAAATAAATAAATAAATAAAAATAAAAACGGATTCAGATGTTTTTAGACACATTTACTTGGACAATTCTGGGAAATCCCTTATCTTTCTATTGTGTTGCTAGTGTTTTAGTGAGTTTAACAGTACCTGATAGTCGGAGGTGTGTGTCCACGGGTGTCTTGACGCCAATGTCTCAGCGAAGTCGACGGCAGCTTTATGGACGGGGCAAGCTCCACTGATCTCCGGTAAGAAGTGACTTTTTGCCAGAATTTTTTTACCGAAACCTGTTGGTTGACAGTCGGTCGGGATCCATGTTCGTTTGACCGCTGTGATCCATAGTAAAGTTTCACCTCCGGGAATTTTAAACAGGGAATCACCGTGGGTTTGTGTGGCTAAAGGCTAAAGCTTCCCAACTCCATCTTTCTACTTTGACTTCTTCAATATTAATTGAACAAATTGCAAAAGATTCAGCAACACAGATCTCCAAAATACTGTGTAATTATGCCGTTAAAGCAGATGACTTTTAGCTGTGTGTGAGTGCAGCACTCATATTTCCTAACAGCCCGTGATGTCACGCGTACGCATCATCATTACGCGACGTTTTCAAGAAGAAACTACTGGGAAATTTAAAATTGTAATTTAGTAAACTAAAAAGGCCGTATTGGCATGTGTTGCAATGTTAATATTTCATCATTGATATATAAACTATCAGACTGCGATGTGGGTAGTAGTAGGTTTTAGTAGGCCTTCAATATCCATGGTGTGCACTTTTGCCCCATCGCCCTTTGTTACCTGTTTGGACTTATTAGTTTTTTTGCATCCAACACTCTGGCCTACAAGAAATAAATATTGCATCCATCCGGAACCAATCTATTCAGCGATTACATAAGGTCAAAAATGTATGTAAAATATTATTGGAAACTAATTCATTTAAAGCACCGGGTTGGGGAGGAGACCCTGCCCCAAGTGGAGGAGTTCAAGTACCTAGGAGTCTTGTTCACGAGTGGGGGAAGAGTGGATCGTGAGATCGACAGGCGGATTGGTGCGGCGTCTTCAGTAATGCGGACGTTGTACCGATCCGTTGTGGTGAAGAAGGAGCTGAGCCGGAAGGCAAAGCTCTCAATTTACCAGTCGATCTACGTTCCCATCCTCACCTATGGTCATGAGCTTTGGGTCATGACCGAAAGGATAAGATCACGGGTACAAGCGGCCAAAATGAGTTTCCTCTGCCGTGTGGCGGGGCTCTCCCTTAGAGATAGGGTGAGAAGCTCTGCCATCCGGGAGGAACTCAAAGTAAAGCCGCTGCTCCTCCACATCGAGAGGAGCCAGATGAAGTGGTTTGGGCATCTGGTCAGGATGCCACCCGAACCCCTCCCGAGGGAGGTGTTTAGGGCACGTCCAACCGGTAGGAGGCCACGGGGAAGACCCAGGACATGTTGGGAAGACTATGTCTCCCGGCTGGCCTGGGAACGCCTCGGGATCCACCGGGAAGAGCTAGACGAAGTGGCTGGGGAGAGGGAAGTCTGGGTTTCCCTGCTTAGGCTGCTGCCCCCGCGACCCGACCTCGGATAAGCGGAAGAAGATGGATGGATGGATGGATGGATAATTATTGTGAATACTTTTCTTTTAGTATTTCCACAAATTTGAATAGTATGATACTATGACATGAATCTGCCTCAGTATGCACAGGATTCTGGATCAGTACATATTTTTGCCGGTGTGTCATCCCACTGATATTCATCAAGAGACATCTGCACAGCAGTATCTGTGGAGGCAACATGGACCCTGATACGTCGTCGAAGGAGGGTAAACATTGGGGGAAATCTTAGCTTCCAAGGCGTAATAGGTTTCTAGAAGTCAGGAGCCTACGATTCAATGCAGCTCATGTATCATTAAACCCAATCATAACATCTTCAGGGGCTTCACGGTGGCAGAGGGGTTAGTGTGTCTGCCTCACAATACGAAGGTCCTGCAGTCCTGGGTTCAAATCCAGGCTTGGGATCTTTCCGTGTGGAGTTTGCATGTTCTCCCTGTGAAAGCGTGGGTTCCCTCCGGGTACTCCGGCTTCCTCCCACTTCCAAAGACATGCACCTGGGGATAGGTTGATTGGCAACACTACATTGGCCCTAGTGTGTGTTGGCCCTGCGATGAGGTGGCGACTTGTCCAGGGTGTACCCCGCCTTCCGCCCGATTGTAGCTGAGATAGGCGCCAGTGCCCCCCGCGACCCCAAAAGGGAATAAGCGGTAGAAAATGGATGGATGGATAACATCTTCAGGAGAGTGGAGGAAGGCGGAAAAAAGGTAAAACGTTGAAAGAAGGTGGGAGGAAATAGCAAACAAGATCGGATTGGGAAAAACAGGAGGGAGAATTTTAAAGAGAATGCAGAAAAATGCCATTTCAAAATGAATAAAGGATGCCACATGAGATAAACTAAGAGTGAGTGAGGCCATGCATCCCTCGGAAGTATTCTCATGAGCCCTGCTGCCATCATGCTTGTCACACAACTGACTGTTAGCGATAACAGTGTTCGCCTTGCGTTTAGAAATATGACATTGTGGGAATGATCTTTGCCAGCAGCTCGGTGGCAGATAGAATTGAACTGAAAAAAAAAACACCTCTCCAGACAATAAATAACTTGAACACAAGAGCCAGCATAACAGTGGAGATGTGTGAGTAATGTTAGTAATTATTAGGGATGTCAAAGTTACCGCGTTAAAGCATGTGATCAATTTAAAAAATATTGCTTTAACATGAATTAATGAAAATTAGTCACAATGTTTGTTTTGACAACCAGAAGGTAATGCACATTGCACAGGCAGTGATCACGTCAAACGCCAGTGTAGTGTTGTACAGTATACCCGTGTGGAGAGGCGGAGCCGGCAGTCCGACAGCGAGGCAGGGCACACCGTAGCCCAGCCCAAGATGGCGACGAGGAGGCGTGGCCGGCAGTCCGACAGCGAGGCAGGGCACACCGTAGCCCGGCCATAGATGGCGGCAAGGAGGCGTGGCCGGCAGTCCGACAGCGAGGCAAGGCACACCGTAGCTCAGCCCAAGATGGCGGCGAGGAGGCGTGGACGGCGTGCGAGCGGCGAGGCGGGGCGTGCAGGGAGCGACGCCGCAATCATATTCAGGTGCATGGATCGCGCGCCTGGGGACGATTAAGTCAGGGAGAGAGGCGGGGAGACGAGAAGGAGCCAGAGGGAAGCTGACGCTGAGAGAGAGAGACTAAGAGCGCGAGAAAGGCGACGACGCCCGAAGCAGTAAGACAAGCGGAAGAGCGAAGCCGCAGACGGAGCAGCTGAAAAGCAGTCTTTATTTAAAAATAAAGAAGTCTAAACGTGCCGCCGCTACGTCCTTCCTTGACGGTCCTTGGAACCCGCACGACGGCTTGATGAGCCTGTCACAAACCATATTAGTATAATAACGCGATACCATCCATCCATCCATCCATCCATTTTCTACCGCTTATTCCCTTTCGGGGTCGCGGGGGGCGCTAGCGCCTATCTCAGCTACAATCGGGCGGAAGGCGGGGTACACCCTGGACAAGTCGCCACCCCATCGCAGGGCCAACACATATAGACAGACAACACTCACACTCACATTCGCACACTAGGGCCAATTTAGTGTGCGAATGTGAGTGTGAATCATTTTCGGTACTATACCGCCTCTGAAAAGTACCGGTCAGCCCTACCCTGAGTCCCTGTCGTTGTCACGTCGTGTCATTGCTGGTTTACGAGCAACAAGCATGTTCCGCAGTGCACACACTCATAGTCCTTACAAGCAGACACAGCGTTTGGACAGAAAAGGGAGAACAGACGCATTTTGGCTTAAAAACTAACTATAAAGGTGAAGTTATAACACTGGAATGCTCTCAGGAAGAGGTGCTTTAAGACATGGCTAAATAGCTAGCGGCTGAAGTCCAGCCCCAGTCGGCAGTGTTTTAGCCACTTCTAAATATCTAATCCTTGTCTCCATGGCAACAAATAAAGTAAGTTTCTTACAAGTATCATCCCTGCAGGAGAATAATAGCTAAACATGTTTCACTACACATTGTAACTCACCGGCGTCACAATGTAAACAAACGCCATGTGTGGATCTACACCTAACATCCACTGTAATGATACCAAGTACAGGACCGTATCTAGTCGATACGACTATGATTACATCGATATTTTTTTTGTATCAAAGGATCTTTTCTTGTTTTTTAAAAATGCATATTATGTTTATAAACTCAGGAAATATGTCCCTGGACACAAGAGGACTTTGAATATGACCAATGTATGATCCTGTAACGACTTGGCATCGGACTGATACCAAAATGTGTGGCAGAATCAGATTGGAAGTCTCTCCAGAGAGTGGTGAGGACGGCGGAAAAGATCATCAGGACTCCTCTTCCTCCTATCAAGGAGATTGCAAATCTGATCTGCAGCGACTCCTCCCACCCCCACCAAGGACTGTTTTCAATGCTCGACTCTAGAAAGAGGTTCCACAGCCTCAGAAGCAGAACCTCCAGGTTCTGTAATAGCTTCTTCCCTCAAGCAATAAGACTCTTGAACGCATCATAATAATCCCCTGAATTCCCCTCAAAAATTAATTAACTCGCCGGAATACAAAGACAATATAACATACATCCATAAACGTGGATGCATTTGCAAAAGTGCAATAAATGTATCTGTACAGTCCATCCATTTTCTACCGCTTGTCCCTTTTGGGGTCGCGGGGGGTGCTGGAGTCTATTTCAGCTGCATTCGGGCAGAAGGCAGGATGCACCCTGGACAAGTCGTCACCTCATCGCAAGGAACCCACGCAGTCACGGGGAGAACATACAAATCCCACACAGAAAGATCCCGACCCTGGGATTGAACTCAGGACCTTTGTATTGTGAGGCACATGCACTAACCCCTGTCCCACCGTGCTGCCCGTCATTTAGCTGACACATTAAGTATATTTGCCTGGTGTCAGATCGGAAACCAAATGAGTGGTATCGCACATCACGACCGTTCACCAGTCACGACACATTTATGAATTCTCCGACTGTCTGAAAATACAAACCCCGTTTCCATATGAGTTGGGAAATTGTGTTAGATGTAGATATAAACGGAATACAATGATTTGAAAATCCTTTTCAACCCATATTGAATTGAATGCACTAGAAAGACAAGATATTTGATGTTCAAACTCATAAACTTTATTTTTTTTTTGCAAATAATAATTAACTTAGAATTTCATGGCTGCAACATGTGCCAAAGTAGTTGGGAAAGGCCCTGTTCACCACTGTGTTACATCACCTTTTCTTTTAACAACACTCCATAAACGTTTGGGAACTGAGGAAACTAATTGTTGAAGCTTTGAAAGTGGAATTCTTTCCCATTCTTGTTTTATGTAGAGCTTCAGTCGTTCAACAGTCTTGTTGTCGTATTTTAGGTTTCATAATGGGCCACACATTTTCGATGGGAGACAGGTCTGGACTGCAGGCGGGCCAGGAAAGTACCCCCACTCTTTTACTATGAAGCCACGCTGTTGTAACACAAGCCTTGGCATTGTTTTGCTGAAATAAGCAGGGGCGTCCACGATAACGTTGCTTGGATGACAACATATGTTGCTCAAAAACCTGTATAGACCATTCAGCATTAATGGTGCCTTCACAGATGTGTAAGTTACCCATGCCTTGGGCACTAATGCACCCCCATACCATCACAGATGCTGGCTTTTGAACTTTGCGCCTATAAAAATCCGGATGGTTGTTTTTCTCTTTGTTTTGGAGGACACGACGTCCACGGTTTCCGAATATAATTTGAAATGTGGACTCGTCAGACCACAGAACACTTTTCCACTTTGCATCAGTCCATCTTAGATGAGCTCGGGCACAGTAAAGCCGGCGGCGTTCCTGCGTGTTGTTGATAAATGGCTTTCGCTTTGCATAGCAGTGTTTTAACTTGCACTTACAGATGTAGCGACCAACTGTAGTTACTGACAGTGGTTTTATGAAGTGTTTCTGAGCCCATGTGGTGATATCCTTTACACACTGATGTCCGTTTTTGATGCAGTACCGCCTGAGGGATCAAAGGTCCGTAATATCTTTGCTTACGTGCAGTGATTTCTGCAGATTCTCTGAACCTTTTGATGATTTTACGGACCATAGATGGTAAATAGCTTGCAATAGCTCGTTGAGAAATGTTGTTCTTAAACGGTTCGACAATTTGCTTACAAATTGGTGACCCTCGCCCCATCCTTGTTTGTGCATTACTTAGCATTTCATGGAAGCTGTTTTTATACCCAATCATGGCACCCACCTGTTCCCAATTAGCCTGCACACCTGTGGGATGTTCCAGATAAGTGTTTGATGAGCATTTCTCAACTTTATCAGTATTTGTTGCCACCTTTCCCAACTTCTTTGTCACGTGTTGCTGGCATCAAATTCTTAAGTTAATGATTATTTGCAAAAAAAAAAAAAAATGTTTATCAGTTTGAACATCAAATATGTTGTCTTTGTGGCATATTCAACTGAATATGGGTTGAAAAGGATTTGCAAATCATTGTATTCCGTTTATATTTACATCTAACACAATTTCCCAACTCATATGGAAACGGGGTTTGTAGAAACCTTCCGCTAGGAAGAAACGGACACAAACGCAGCAGATATTTAAAAAAATGCATTTTTACTTCACACCAGTGTTGAAAAAAATATCAATTGACTCTAAAACACATTAATTAATCAATTAATCCTGTACCACTGCAAAAAAAGTGCTTTGAATTTTGGCTCCCTGTGTGATTAAAAGTGACACCCTGCTTTATTGGGTTTGCGTTACTAACAGCTGGTGATATTGATTAGAAACTTGGATTGTTTCCTAAATGGCAGAGTTGATATCCAGTGATTTATTCGGAGTTCAACTGTGATTGAAGATAATGTGTTCACCTTTATTGTTATGAGGATTGTACCTTGATAGTATTTTGGCGATATTGATACCAAAGAGTTACGGATTAAGAGAGGGAATGGGTGTGCAAAGATGGTAAATTGACAATTAAGAAGATGCCATCTTACATTTATATTGGATGTAACAAATACAGCTTTGGTAAAAAGCCAAGTTTTTTGTGACGCGCACAACCTTTTAATCTCATAATTTGCAGAAGTCTCTTTTGATTTTATTACAGCATTCAATCATTTTGGCTAAGAGTCTCTCAGCAGGGCACATCTTGACTTTACAATGTTTGCACACTCTTCCTTGCCAAAGTGTTTCAAATGTGTCCGATTGAGAGGGCATCTCTTGTCAATAGTCCTCTTCAGGCCAGCCCACGGATTCTCGTCGTTCGTGCTTGTGTATGATGTTCCTCAAACAAAAGTTTAGAAAAATGCCCAAAATACAGATCTTACATTAGAGATGTGCCAATCAACATTGTTGGCCTCTGATCTGATATTTTGACAATAGCTTATATAACTGGAAATGATTTATAACAAGTAACTCAAGTAAATACAACAATACAATTTTGTGAAGCCAGGGTTTCCCCTTAATGTAATTGAATGTGGCGTGCCGCCACAGCATTTTTATTACCGCCACAACTTGAAAATAAAGTTGTTTTTTTTACTTGAAAACAAATTAAGGTAATATAATATATTGTAGCCCCAAGAAGAAATCAAAAAGTCCGACACTCTTTTGAACTTTTATTACCAATCTTATGATAACAAACGGCATCATTCCAACAGGTTTTACCTGACGAACAAACACTTTCACGCTTCCGCGAACACACAACAACACTTTTTCATTCTCCGCCAATCACCTTTCATGCACGGACGGTGTGTTTACAACCATGGGAAAAACTGACATTAAATCCAAACCGCACAAACATAAAACATTAAAATTAGCTATATATACATATATACCAAAAAAAGATTTTGATCACCAATGTCTGCGCTTACGAAATTGAATGTAAACAAAACCCACGCCATTGTCTGGAGTTTTGTCAGCATGTCTGTGATGGGGACATAATTTTTATATATATTGCAGGTATACCCGTGGAAAGCCATCAACAAAATGTGCTTGTATTAAAAGGACAGTGGTGGCTTTCAAAAAGAAAAAGTTCAACTAGACCAACAGCGCGAAGCTCGTGAGATGACATGCATCACACATCGGGGACAGAAGTTAAGAGTCTCTAAACAAAAGTAC
Organism: Nerophis ophidion; assembly: GCF_033978795.1. Taxonomy (NCBI): domain Eukaryota; kingdom Metazoa; phylum Chordata; class Actinopteri; order Syngnathiformes; family Syngnathidae; genus Nerophis; species Nerophis ophidion. Next base: position 18,334,037 of record NC_084635.1, read on the forward strand.
ATTCTATAATAACACCAAAAGAAGATGCTAGTTACTATTTGTTTTTAATAAAATAAAAAAAAACGGTCATTAAAGTCTGGAAACACTTTAAAAAAATCTCAACAAAGTATATATAAAGTATACCTGAGGGTTGCAGGTTCGCTTCCCACCTATGGACATCAAAGTCGTTGCCGTTGTGTCCTTGGGCAGGACACTTCACCCTTTGCCCCCGGTGCCGCTCACACCGGTGAATGAATGATGAATGAATGATTGGTGGTGGTCGGAGGGGCCGTAGGCGCAAACTGGCAGCCACGCTTCCGTCAGTCTACCCCAGGGCAGCTGTGGCTACTGATGTAGCTTACTACCACTAGGTGTGAATGAATGATGGGTTCCCACTTCTCTGTGAGCGCTTTGAGTATATAACAATAGAAAAGCGCGATATAAATCTAATCCATTATTATTATTATATTATTATTGCAAAACGATAAAACTACTATGTATATATATACATATATACACATACATATATACATATATATATATACACATACATACATACATATATATATATACACATATAGTTACATATATACATACATACATACATACTGTACATACATATACATACATACATACATACATACATACATACATACATACGTATATATACACATACATACATACATAACCCGTTTCTATACGAGTTGGGAAATTGTGTTAGATGTAAATATAAACGGAATACTATTATTTGCAAATCATTTTCAACCCATATTCAATTGAATGCACCACAAAGACAAGATATTTGATGTTCAAACTCATAAACTTTATTTTTATTGCAAATAATCATTAACCTGGAATTTGATGCCAGCAACACGTGACTAAGAATTTGGAAAAGGGGCAATAAATAATAATAAAGTTAAGAAATGCTCATCAAACACTTATTTGGAACATCCCACAGGTGTGCAGGCTAATTGGCAACGGGTGGGTGCCATGATTGGGTATAAAAGCAGCTTCCATGAAATGCTAAGTAATTCACGAACAAGGATGGGGTGAGGGTCACCAATTTGTAAGCAAATTGTCAAACTGTTTTAGAAAAACATTTCTCAACGAGCTATTGCAAGGAATTTAGGGATTTTACCATCTACGGTTCAGAGGTTCAGAGAATCTCCAGAAATCACTGGACGTAAGCGATGATATTACGGACCTTTGATCCCTCAGGCGGTACTGCATCAAAAACAGACATCAGTGTGTAAAGGATATCACGACATGGGCTCAGGAACACTTCATAAAACGACTGTCAGTAACTACAGTTGGTTGCTACATCTGTAAGTGCAAGTTAAAACTCTGCTATGCAAAGAGAAACCCATTTATCAACAACATTAAGGAATGCAGCTGGCTTCGCTGGGCCCGAGCTCATCTAAGATGGACTGATGCAAAGTGGAAAAGTGTTCTGTGGTCTGTCCACATTTCAAATTATATTTGGAAACTGTGGACGTGGTGTCCTCCGGAACAAAGACGAAAATAACCATCCGGATTGTTATAGGTGCAAAGTTCAAAAGCCAGCATCTGTAATGGTATAGGGGTGTATTAATGCCCAAGGCATGGGTAACTTACACATCTGTGAAGGCCCCATTAATGCTGAATGGTCCATACAAGTTTTGGAGTAACATACTGTATGTTGTCATCCAAGCAACGTTATCATGGACGCCCCTGCTTATTTCAGCAAGACAATGCCAAGCCACATGTTACAATAGCGTGGTTTCATAGTACAAGAGTGCGGTTACTTTCCTGGCACGCCTGCAGTCCAGACCTGCAGGCGGGTCTCAGCGAAACCTGGCTTAAACCAGACGACTCTTTTGCGTTAAATGAGGCATCTCCTCCTAACTATACAAATGCGCATATTGCCTGTCCCCTTAAAAGGGGTGAGAGGGTCGCACTGATATACAACGAAAACTTTAACCTTAGTCCTAACCTAAAAAATAAATATAAATCGTTTGAGGTGCTTACTATGAGGTCTGTCACACCGCTTCCTCTATACCTGGCTGTTATCTACCGCCCCCGCCCCAGGGCCCTATTCGGACTTTGTCAGTGAATTCTCAGAGTTTGTTGCTGATATAGTGACGCACAGTGTGGCGCATATTTGTAACAGTGTTAAAGTTGTTTATACGGCCAACCTCAGTGTGACCTGTACGGCTGTTGACCAAGTATGCGTCACATTCACTAATGCGTTAGTAAAAGCCGCATACATTATGTGACTGACCACGCTGTTTTTATGGAGGACGAGCGGACGTGACGACAGGTTGTAGAGGACGCTAAAGGCAATGCCTTTAAGTTACGCCCCCAATATTGTTGACCGGGTGGGAAATCGGGAGAAATTCGGGAGAATTGTTGCCCCGGAAGATTTTCAGGAGGGGCACTGAAATTCGGGAGTGTCCTGGGAAAACTGGTAGGGTTGGCAATAGGGCTGTGAATCTTTGGGTGTCCCAAGATTCGATTCAATATCAATTCTTGGGTCACGATTCGATAATATATCGATTTTTTTGATTCGATTCGATTCTCAATTCAAAAACGATATTTTTCTGATTCAAAACGATTCTGTATTCATTCAATACGTAGGATTTCAGCAGAATATACCCCAGTCTGCAGACATGCAAGCAGAGTAGTAGATTTGGAAAAAAAAAAGCTTTTATAAATGTAAAGGACAATGTTTTATCAACTGATTGCAATAATGTAAATTTGTTTTAACTATTTAAACAAACCAAAAATATGATTTATTTTATCTTTGTGAAAACATTGGACACAGTGTGTTGTCAAGCTTATGAGATGCGATGCAAGTGTAAGCCACTGTGACACTATTGGTCCTTTTTTCAATTTTTATAAATGTCTAATGATAATGTCAATGAGGGATTTTTAATCACTGCTATGCTGAAATTATAAATAATATTGATACTGTGTTTGATAATATACATTTTTGTTTCACTACTTTTGGTTTGTTCGGTGTCGTGTTTGTGTCTCCTCTCAAGTTTATTGCAGTTCTGAGTGTTGCTGGGTCAGGTTTGGTTTTGGAATTGGATTGCATTGTTATGGTATTGGCACAGTGGTTTGTTAGATTGATTAAAAAAAATATATATAAAAAAAAAAATAAATAAAAATAAAAATAGATTTAAAAAAAATGAGAATCGATTCCGAATCGCACAACGTATTCGATTCGATTTTTTCCCCACACCCCTAGTTGGCAAGTATGCATTAATGCAATGTGGCCCCCCAATGAAAAAAAGTTGCACACTCCTGCTTTAAATGGACATTTTATATTGTATGTAGTTTGTAGACTTTTGTGCAACTGCTTTATATGCAACCACGCAACAAGCAAATATGATGAAACACATCCCGGTGGATCGACATGTATCAAACAAACCCCCTTTTGCTCCAGCAGCAGGAGCCAATTGCTCAGCCTGATGCTGATTAGCATATGGATCATTAGCATGGCAGTTGAGGCAAAAGACAGGCAGCCATTATACACAAAGCTTGTGGCGCACAAAAGCATGTTTACGGAGCACACAAACAATCCAGAACACAGTTACTATCATGGCCGAGTATGCAAACCTCTCTTTGGCTCCAAAGCCTTGTACGCTGCAACAACACCAAGTCAACATTCACTCCACGCATTCGATCCAAGGTCACAGAATCATGAAACATGACGACCCACGTGACTGAAGTTCACTTTAATTAGCCCGGGGAAAGAAAACGTGGAAGGCCACACAGTGTGTTTATAATAAAAAACACAATCCACTCTCAGCGCTACAAGTCCTATTATTTCTTACTTTGCAATTCATGTGAATAAAAGCCACAGTCACATAGTTCCAGATCGATACGCAGACGGAATTTTGCTTTAAAACACCAAACGCATATCAAAGTAGGACGGGATCATTAGATGAGTCTGCGTGAGTTATTTATTGTGCGAGTCGATACTGCTTTTTTTCAATAGCTGGTGACAAATTCCACAAAATACAATTTGCATCGAGCAGCAAACACATTTGACTCTTTAAACCAAGAGTTTTCATTGCAAAGTTGTTTTTTTAAAATATGGTCTTACATTGCTTTTCATAAGCCACATGTTGTCTGATTCAGTTTTAGACAAATAATACGCTTTCTTACAGGATAAAAGTTAACAAACTATCCATTCATCCATTTTCTACCGCTAATTCCCTTTAGAGTAACGGGTGGCACTGGAGACTATCTCAGCTACAATCGGGCGGAAGGCGGGGAACACCCTGGACAAGTCGCCACCTCATCGCATTTTCATCATAGGTACACTTCAACTGTGAGAGACAGAATTTGAAAAAAAATCCAGGAATTCACATTGTAGGAATTTTAAGGAATTTATTTGTAAATTATGGTGGAAAATAAGTATTCGGTCAACCATTCAAAGCTCTCACTGATGGAAAGAGGTTTTGGCTCAAAATCTCACGATACATGGCTCCATTCATTCTTTCCTTAACACGGATCAATCGTCCTGTCCCCTTAGCAGAAAAACAGCCCCAAAGCATGATGTTTCCACCCCCATGCTTCACAGTAGGTATGGTGTTCTTGGGATGCAACTCAGTATTCTTCTTCCTCCAAACACGACGAGTTGAGTTTATACCAAAAAGTTCTATTTTGGTTTCATCTGACCACATGACATTCTCCCAATCCTCTGCGTTATCATTCATGTATCCATTTTGGTATAATCTCAACTCGTCGTGTTTGGAGGAAGAAGAATACTGAGTTGCATCCCAAGAACACCACACCTACTGTGAAGCATGGGGGTGGAAACATTGATACCCAAATTTGGGGTATCATCCAAAACTAATGTAAAGCATTTAAATAACAAAAGAATAAGTGATTATTACATGTTATCATAGGTGTAGATGAAACATGTTAAAAGAAAAAGTAAACAGATAACAGTAAATGAAAAAGTAGATTAATAATTCATTTTTACCACTTGTCCTTAATAATTTTGACAAAATAATAAAATGATAAATGGCACAATATGTTACTGCATATGTCAGCAGCTAAATTAGGAGTCTTTGTTTGCTTATTTACTAATAAAAGACAAGTTGTCTTGTATGTTCACTATTTAGGGACACAATTGTAATAAAAAACATATGTTTAACTTACTCTAAGATTTTTTAATAAAATAAAGCCAATAATGCAATTTTTTGTGGTCCCCTTTATTTAGAAAAGTACCAAAAAGTATCAAAATACTTTTGGTACCGGTCCAGAAATAGTGGTATAGGGACAAAACTTATATATATATATATATACACTTTTCCAAACACCACATTAAATTGTCTTAATCCCCAGATTATTTGCAAAATGACACACTTTGGTCAAAACATACGCCCATTCATCAAAGTAAAGAAAGCATTTGTATAATGCAGTTTTACTATTGGAGTGAGTTACCCAGAACAGTGATGAAAACAAAACAAATTTGTGAAAACCTCTATTTTACCATAAGAAATCACATGTTTGGGCGTTTTGCCTGACCTTTTTAAAATATGTAATGAATGATAACTTTAATTTGATAACATATGTTAGCAATTTCATAGCAATCGTCATTGTTTACTCTGAAGTGGGCCTGTATGTAAGGACCTAAACAGAAAGTAAACATATCCTGTAATCCTTTCAGTGCCCAACAATGATGCTGCAAACTGAAATTATTTATTTTTACCACAGCGAGGTAAAGTTACATATGGCATGCAGTACAAATTAAAATCTGAGACGAATAAAAAGGTTTTGAAAAAAAAAATCTGGAGATAAATAAAAATAACAGCATAGAGCACAGGTGCCAACTCAAGGCCAAACTCAAACTCAATTTGTGTGGCCCCCGAAAGTGTTGAAATAATGTGGAAATAAAGTACGTTATCTTTTCTTAATAAATGTGTTAAAAATGAATGTACTGGGTACAATTACATATCTTTACACTATAATAATTTCTAATAATAAAACAAAATATTACATCATTATATATTTTAAAACAATGTTAATGTTCAAATATAGATAAATAAATGCTTAAATATGTGCTTTACATATGATTTCAAAGCAAGTAGTCCAACAAACTGTTTATGTAAAAAACTTAACAGTAAACTTTTTTTACGGTAAAATCCACTTTCAAAATGGAGTAATGCACTATAAAACACAACAATGCAGATTTTCAAGTATAAAAAAACTTGCATTAATCTTTACGTAAAAAAAAAAACCCAAAAGAGTGGTACCGTTTTTCCATTCCATTTATTTTAATTCCATGTATTTTTGTATTTTATTTGCTGTAAAAAAAAAACAAATGCAAATATTAATGTAAAATTGTGGCGACAGAGCTGCCAGTTTGATACAGTACAATCTACAGATTTTTTTTTTGTACAGCGTACATACAAAGACATAATCAAATACATAGACAATTATACACCTGATTTATATATACACATTTATATTCATACTGTATATTATTCACTGTTAAAAGCGGCCCTCTGAGGGCAACCATAACTGCAATGTGGCCCTCAATGAAAAAGGAGTTTTACATGTTAAGTATCGGCGACATATGCAGATTTAGGCAACAGACACTCTATGAAAGAACCTACTCAAAAGCCTCAGTTACTCATTCTGCTAATCAGCTGCCCGTCTAGCTGGATCAGGCCCTAGTATCTCATCCACATCACATGTGCAAGATGGGAAGGTGTGTGTAAACCATTTTCTGGAATATTTCGCAAAAACTGTGAAGCAGAGTCTATGCCTAATATTGGGCACATCTGCACAGTGGTTTTTGTTTACTGTGTGTCGACCTTTGTTAACTGTGTGAACATTTTAAATTTAGTGTGCAAGCCAGGGGTGTCAAACTCATTTTAGATCGGGGGACACATGGAGAAAAATCTGGTAAATCACGGCATGATAACTTAAAAATAAAGACGACTTCTGATTTTTTTCTTTGTTTAAAAATAGAACAATAACATTCATGGGGCGGTATAGCTCGGTTGGTAGAGTGGCCGTGCCAGCAACTTGAGGGTTCCAGGTTCGATCCCCACTTCCGCCATCCTAGTCACTGCCGTTGTGTCCTTGGGTAAGACACTTTACCCGTCTGCTCCCACTGACACCTACACTGGTTTAAATGTAACTTAGATATTGGGTTTTGCAATGTAAAGTGGTTTGAGTCACTAGAGAAAAGCGCTATATAAATATAAATCACAAATTCACTAAATTCTGAAATTGTACAAATCATAATGTTCTTTTTTATTTTTTATTATTTTTTTTACAATTACATATTGTGGTTAATAGTATATATCCTTTTTTGTTGTCATCTATACTTTTGGAATAAATTATGTGATAATGTTCATCAATCAACTCTTCGGTGTTAATTTTCAATCTATCAACATAAAAAAAAAAATAGTAACACTTTAGTCTGGGGAGCATATTCACCCTTAATTAGTTGCTTATTAAAGTAACAAAGACTTAATCTAGAGTTATTTGGACACTAGGGGAACATATAAGGGTTAAAGTTACTAATTATGAGGTTTCTTAGTTAAAGGCTTACTGGTTGTATAATAACGCCATGCAGAATAAGGCATTAATAAGTACTTAATAATGACTTAGAGCCAATGTTACTAATTTGAATGTTAACAAGCAACTAATTAATGGGGAATATGTGTTCCTCATACTAAAGTGTCACCAAAAAACTATAGCACAATCAAATTACAGGATGTTGTTTGTGTAGTTTGATCATTTTACATTATGTGGTTTGTTTGGTACACATGAGGCATCATCTACAAAGATCCAAATAATTGCTATTGCGACATCCAGTGGACACATTTAGAACTGCCGTTTCAGGGTAACTTTTATACTGAGCAAACTCATCCCGCGGGTCGGATAAAACCCGTCCGCGGGCCTGATCCGGTTTCAAACAACGTTTGACACCCCTGGTGTAAGCAATTGGAAAAAACTGTAACATTGATTAGAGCGGTGGTTCTCAACCTTTTTTCAGTGATGTACCCCCTGTGAACATTTTTTTAATTCAAGTACCCCCTAATCAGAGCAAATAATTTTTGGTTCAAAAAAAGAGATAAAGAAATAAAATACAGCACTATGTCATCAGTTTCTGATTTATTAAATTGTATAAAATATTGCTCATTTGTAGTGGTCTTTCTTTAACAATTTGGAAAAAAAAGATGTAAAAATAACTAAAAACTTGTTGAAAAATAAACAAGTGATTCAATTATAAATAAATATTTCTACACATAGAAGTAATCATCAACTTAAAGTGGCCTCTTTGGGGATTGTAATAGAGATCCATCTGGATTCATGAACTTAATTCTAAACATCTCTTCACAAAAAAAGAAATCTTTAATATCAATATTTATGGAACATATCCACAAAAAATCTAGCTGTCAACACTGAATATTACATTGTTGTATTTATTTTCACAGTTTATGAACTTACATTCATATTTTGTTGAAGTATTTTTCAATAAATATATTTATAAAGGATTTTTAAATTGTTGCTTTTTTTAGAATATTTAAAAAATATCTCACGTACCCTTTGGCATACCTTGAAGTTTCAAGTTTCAAGTTTCATGTTTATTCACAATACCATAAAACAATTTCAATAGTAGTGAATGTCACCAATTAGAGATGTTGGTACGTGAAAGGGTCCCCCAAATAAGCTAGAAGAAGCTTTTGACAGGGGGTCCAGAGGACAGAATATGTACATGGAATGATGGAACATGAAACATGGTAGCAAGCACAATAACACCAAAATCAAAAACAACGCTATATGATAAACACAAGATAATAGTACTAAAGCAAGCATACACATACATACATACATACATTCAACCATGCAAAACCCAACAGTAGTCCATCCCACATGAGGCATTAAAGTTAGGTGGTTAATAGATAGCTTGTCAGTTTCTTTTTGAAGTTGGAGAATGGATACAGCATCTTGAGGCTCTCATTAAGCTGGTTCCAAATCTTTGGTCCCCTGCATACCACACTTCGAGCGGTACAAGCCAGTAAACGATGTTTACCTGTTATCAGATCTAAGTTACGAGTGTTGTGGGCATGCTGGGGATGGTAAATAGGAACCAAGCTACAGAGCCTAAAGGGGAACAGTATCACAATTTCAAAAGGGTTAAAAACAATAAAAATCAGTTCCCAGTGGCCTGTTGTTTTTTTATTTTTTTTTTCAAAATTTTACCGCTCCCGGAATATCCCTAAAAAAAGCCTTAAAGTGCCTTTTTTTCGCTCTCTGCCAAGACACTGTTCATTTTCCTATGACGTCATACAGTGCTGCCAATACAAACAAACAATGGCGAATACCACAGCAAGATATAGCGACATTAGCTCGGATTCAGACTCGGATTTCAGCGGCTTAAGCGATTCAACAGATTACGCATGCATTGAAACAGATGGTTGGAGTATGAAAGTATTGAAGAAGAAACTTAAACTATTGAGCGAATAGCTAATGACGCTATTCATAGCCATAGCATGGCCGGATAGCTGCGTTAGCATCGCCGGTAAAATGTGCGGACCAAACGATCAGGACTTTGGCATCTTGTGACACTGGAGCAACTTAAATCCGTCGATTGGTAAGTGTTTTTTTCGCATTAAATGTGGGAGGAAGGAAACGTAATATAGTTGAAAATGCATATGCAGGTTATCCATACATCTCTGTGCCACGTCGGCTTTAGCACCGCCGGTAAATAGCATGTTAACATCGATTAGCGTAGCATGTTAGCATCGAATAGCTGGCAGTCAACATCAACAAAACTCACCTTTGTGATTTCGTTGATTATCGTTGCAAATGCATTTGCAGGTTATCCATACATCTCTGTGCCATGTCTGCTTTAGCACCGCCGGTAAATAGCATGTTAGCGTCGATTAGCGTAGCATGTTAGCATCGATTAGCTGGCAGCCACGCCGCGACCAAATATGTCTGATTAGCACATAAGTCAACATGAACAAAACTCACCTTTGTGATTTAATTGACTTAATCGTTGCAAATGCATCTGCAGGTTATCCATACATCTCTGTGTCATGTCTGTCATCGCCGGTAAAATGTGGAGACACTTTGGTACATTCAATGGGGGTCTGGCGGCAGACACTTTCACATCTTCGGGCCAGTGGTGCAACTTGAATCCCTCCCTGTTAGTGTTGTTACACCCTCCGACAACACACCGACGAGGCATGATGTCTCCAAGGTTAAAAAAAATAGTCAAAAATAACAGAGCTGAGACCCGGTGTTTGCAATGTGTTGAAAATGAAAATGGCGGCTGTATTACCTCGGTGACGTCACATTCTGACTTCATCGCAAAAAGACCGATAAACAGAAAGGCGTTTAATTCGCCAAAATTCACCCATTTAGAGTTTGGAAATCGGTTAAAAAAATACATGGTCTTTTTTCTGCAACATCAAGGTATATATTGACGCTTACATAGGTCTGGTGATGATGTTCCCCTTTAAGATTCAGCCTGTAAATGACTTGATAGGTTAAGCAAGCATTTAGATAAATATTGATCTCTGTCAGTCTTAAGAGATATTATTTATGGAATAGATGTCGAGTGGGGGCATTCAACTTGGACCATGACAGGGCCCGTATGATTTTCTTTTGCATGGATTCTAATTTGTGAAGGTAGGTAGGGAAGGTGTTACACCAGATGATATTACAGTAGTTTAGATGTGGTTCTAAGAGAGTTTTCTATAGGGTAAGTAGAGCATAAAGAGGAAGATAATGACGAAGGTGAAAGAACAGGCCAACATATATCGATAATTTGTCTAACAGATGGCTAATATGACCCCCCTTTGGGAACCACCGGATTAGAGTTGTCACGCCAAATTTCTTCTCTCTACAACACCCCCCCCCCCCCCCCCCCCATTTACTTCGGGGTCATGATTAATACAGACGTTTTGTTAACGCTATATTATAAAAAAAATTTAAAAAACAATTTACAAACACAAGCTATGGGATGACATAAGAGGAAACGTGACCCCGGAAGTAAATGCGTCATCCCAGGGGTGTCAAACGTCGTTTGAAACCAGATCAGGCCCGCGGACAGGTTTTATCCGACCCGCGGGATTAGTTTGCTCAGTATAAAAGTTACCCTGAAACGGCAGTTCTAAATGTGTCCACTGGATGTCGCAATAGCAATTATTTGTATCTTTGTAGATGATGCCACATGTGTACCAAACAAACCACATAATGTAAAATGATCAAACTACACAAATAACATCCTGTAATTTGATTTTGTTATAATTTTTTGGTGAAACTTTAGTATGAGGAACACATATTCACCATTAATTAGTTGCTTGTTAACATTCAAATTAGTAACATTGGCTCTTAGTCATTATTAAGTGCTTATTAAAGGCCTACTGAAATGAGATTTTCTTATTTAATCGGGGATAGCAGGTCCATTCTATGTGTCATACTTGATCATTTCGCGATATTGCCATATTTTTGCTGAAAGGATTTAGTAGAGAATATCGACAATAAAGTTCGCAACTTTTGGTCGCTAATAAAAAAGCCTTGCCTTTACCGGAAGTAGAAGACGATGTGCGCGTGACATCACGGGTTGTAGGGCTCCTCACATCCTCACATTGTTTATAATCATAGCCACCAGCAGCTAGAGTGATTCGGACTGAGGAAGCGACAAATTCCCCATTAGTTTGAGCGAGGATGAAAGATTTGAGGATGAGGAGAGTGAGAGTGAAGGACTAGAAAAAAAAAAGGCGAGGGCAGTGGGAGCGATTCAGATGTTATTAAACACATTTACTCAGATAATTCTTGAAAATACCTTATCTGCTTATTGTGTTACTAGTGTTTCAGTGAGATTATAAGGTACCTGAAAGTCGGAGGGGTGCGGCCACAGGTGTGGTGACCGCTAGTGTCTCCAGTGGGAGGAGGTAGTAGAAATTTGGCGTGACAGCGTACATGCAGTTCAAGTTTAGAAATATAAGTCAGTCCTGAACCTCGCGGCACATCACTGTCTTTTTTTTTTTTGTACATGTGAATGATTGGTAGTTTTCAATGATTGATTGCATGACTTACTGTAAGTACAGTCACTTACCAGTTTACGTTGGCACCAGGTGCAGACACCACATAGAGCAACTAGCCAAAGGGCACATACTAAGAATGCCAAAGACACCAGGAATACACTGAGAGACACTGAACCTGAGGGGAAGGGACAGAAAAAGGAAGACAAACAGAGACAAGAATATTAGTTGAGGCTCACAGTTGAAACATCCTGGGTTTTTTTGTGTGTGTGTGACAACGCTCCCTATTTTAGTCGCGATTGGGAGCAAAGGCGTGTGATGCTCTGGCCTTGTTTCCGCCTGCATTCATCATTCTCCAGCAGTTGTTATCAGCGAGACAGACAAGTGTTAAAAAGCGACGGGACTGTTTCATGCCGGCGTTCGCGGTGTATAAATAGAGGATGTGCACTCGTCAGGAAGAGATCATATCAAGGACCACAAGCCATGCAATTACTAGCATCCGTTTTCTTTCGCAGCTATCTTGTAAATCCTTCAGCAACTTTGTTCCCAACTTGATGTATGAAACTTCTTCCCCGGCCCACGACTTTCTTTCAATTACTGACACTCGACGCCGCCAATCAATTGTTTGTCGCTATGTCGGCGACATGATGGAATATGCATAGCAGTCTGGGACTAAAACAATGTCTGCAAACAATTAGCCCGTCCATGGCAAATTCTCTCCTCTACAGCCTTCCCACCTGCAAAATTAATCAAAACACTAAGTCACTCCTTTATCCCCTTTTCTTTTTTTTAATCACTCACTTGAGAGCACATTGCAAATAATAACAAAGGCATTTGAGTGGACGGAGACACAATATACTTTAAATATTCTATACACTTGTTGTAAGAAGTTTACTTTTACTCAACATGTGCATGTCATAGCGGACGGCGTGGCGCCATTGGGAGAGTGGCCGTGCCAGCAACCTGAGGGTTCCTGGTTCAATCCCCACCTTCGACCAACCTCGTCACGTCTGTTGTGTCCTTGGCAAGACACTTCACCCTTTCTCCTGGTGAGTGGTGGTTAGCGCCTTGCATGGCTGTTCCCGCCATCAGTGGGTGAATGGGTGAATATGGAAATAGTGTTAAAGTGCTTTAAATACCTTGAAGTCAGAAAAGTACAAGTATAACCCATTTACCATTCATTAATTTGGTTGTCATTAATAATGTTTGCTTTTTTATGAGTGATTATAAAACAGACATCTTTACAGATTTAAAAAACAAGAATTAAGTGCATAGGTTGGGATTCTCTCTAAACATTAGATTTATATATATATAGCGACCCCAAAAGGGAATAAGCGGTAGAAAATGGATGGATATATATACATATATATATATATATATATATATATATATATATATATATATATATATATATATATATATATATATATATATATATATATACATATATATATATATATATATGTATATATACATATAAATATCTGTGCATAACAGAGCATTTTATTTAGGGAGGGGTACCAAATTCAGTACTTTTAGAGGTACCCACGGAAGTCCGCCGGTACTACTGATTATCGATTTGAAATAAAAATAAAACCGTGCCATATTTTGATAACCTTGAACAGTAGCACGTGACATCACATGCTGCAAAGTTCTCAAACACGGCTCAAACACTTGGCCGGGAAACAACAGTCAAGCACTAAGAGCGGACTTAGTAATTGTATGGCAATGATCTGTGCACACAGGCACTTGGAAGGACAGTAAGGCTTCTCTTTTTAAAATGCGCTAGCTCGATGCTAATGTACACTGGATTTTCCATTGACAAGCTACCAACTAACATTAGCTATTAATTGTAGAAATATCAACACCTTCAAATTTGATAATCAAAACTACAACTAAGATGCAGGTAAGAGTTCAACAGATGGTGTGTAATAAATACAATACTTACACAACTAACGTCTCAGAATTGCAACTGCCTGCAAAGTATTTTATTTAATACAGTATAATGTCGCGTTGGAAACGCATCGTGGTTGCGTGTTGTGTCACCCCAGGATGCACGAGGACAAAGACAGGCAGGAATTGGAGGCAGGAGCTTGGTTTAATACAAAAACTAAAATAACACTGATACAAAAGGCAAAAGAAAAGGCGTGCCAAACGCACGAAAAGCTAACGCTAACTAGCATGCAGTACAAGAGTTCAAAAATAGCTTGCCGAGTGCACGAGAAGCTAAGGAGCTACTTAGCAAAGATACAAAAACGTAGATAAACCAACGTGAGTGTTGCATGGAGCAAACAACGAATCAAGACAGAACTGAGGTCAAAGGCAGGCTTAAATACTAAAGCAATAATCAAAACACAGGTGCGCGTCAAAAACAAGGACGGGTGGAACAAATCAGAAACCATGGAGACAAGATACATAAGGAAGTGCAAAAACTAAGAACAGGAAGAGTCCAAAACGATCGAAAAAACACAAAAGGACTCAATAACCAAAAACATGTATGATCCGGGCGGCAGATCATAACAGTATAATACAATTCAGTACTGGCAAATGAGACTTAAAAGTGTAAGAAAACAAGATTAATTTTTAAAACATTTAAACATATTAAAGCACCAAATATTGGTACTTTAATTGATTCAGGTACCCATTCCTACGGTGCAAGCTTACAGACAGTGGCTGATGTTGTCGTTTTCCACTGCTCTAAAAAAGAGAAACAAGAGGAGTCCATCCTATATGTGATTACCCATAAAGCATACAGTATCGTCCTATTGTATTTGTTCTGCAGGACTACAGTATCATACTACCTGCTGTAAAAATACATTTAGTGCCTCTCTATCATCATTTGCATCAGTTTTTATTGCAAATGCAGTATTATAAATACAAACATAGGTCTGTAATAAAGTCAGCCAACTGAATCTGTATTACCAAGTCATAAAAATGATGATGTTTGTTTCCTGAAGTGTGTTATCAGTATCAGTGGAGGAGAGAGAAGCCAGCAACCCTGAAGAAGAATCCAATTGCCGGATCGCTTTCTTTCTTTCAGTCCTTGACGGAAGTCGACTGAAAGCTTTTTGTTATTCATCTCTTTTCTGCAGAGTGCAGACGCAAAACCCCACAAGAGCCAGCTGCTGCACTAAAAATCCGTCTGACGGCTTTTAACATCGCTTCAGTGCGAGACCCTTGCCAAGGAGTTGAGCTTAGCCAAATATCCACGACGCACTTTCACAACATCCGTTACTTGCTGGTACTGAAATACCCCTAATAAGGACAATGGATCACTGGCAATCAGTGTAAGGCATAACGCTGTTACAAAAAAAAACGGTGCAGGCAATATTACATACAGATAATATGTATGAGAAATGCACATATAAATTAAATACACAGAGGACATCGGACATTAAATGAGCTCAAATATACCGACAAGTGAGGCATAATGATGCAATATGTACATAAATCTTGCCTAAATAGCATGTTAGCATCAATTAACTTGCAGTCATGCACTGACCAAATATGCCTGATTAGCACTCCACACAAGTCAATAACGTCAAGAAAGTTTACCTTTGTGTGCCTTCACTCACAGCATAAAAAGTTTGGTGGACAAAATGAGACAAAAAATGAGTGCCATGAAATATGTCTTTCTCTGGCATCGTTGAAGAAAGTTATACGAGTAAACAAACTACGGTGAGTTTAAAGGCCTACTGAAATGAGATTTTCTTATTTAAACAGGGATAGCAGGTCCATTCTATGTGTCATACTTGATCATTTCGCGATATTGCCATAATTTTGCTGAAAGGATTTAGTAGAGAACATCCACGATAAAGTTCGCAACTGGAGAAAAGCCCTGCCTCTACCGGAAGTCACATGTTGAGGACTCCTCATATATTCACATTGATTTTAATGGGAGCCTCCAACAAAAACAGCTATTCAGACCGAGAAAAGGACAATTTCCCCATTAATTTAAGCGAGGATGAAATATCCGTGTTTGAGGATATTGATAGCGACGGACCAGAACAAAAAAAAAAAAAAAGTTTAAAAAAAAACAACGATTGCAATCGCATTGCATTGGGACGGATTCATATGTTTTTAGACACATTTACTAGGATAATTCTGGGAAATCCCTTATCTTTCTATCGTGTTGCTAGTTTTTTAGTGAGTTTAACAGTACCTGATAGTCGGAAGTGTACGTCCACGGCCGGGTGTTGACGCGCAGTGTCTCGGGGAAGTCGACGGCAGCTGTATGGACGGCACAAGCTCAGCTGATATCCGGTAAGAGGCGACTTTTTACCACAATTTTCTCACCAAAACCTGCTGGTTGACATGTAGTCGGGATCCATGTCCGCTCTGATCCATACTAAAGTTTCACCTCCGTGAATTTTAAACAAGGAATCACCATGTGTTTGTGTGGCTAAAGGCTAAAGCTTCCCAACTCCGTCTTTCTAGTTTTGACTTCTCCAATATGAACGAATTGCAAAAGATTCAGCAACACAGATCTCCAAAATACTGTGTAATTATGCGGTTTAAGCAGATGACTTTTAGCTGTGTGTGTGCGCAGCACTCATATTCATAACAGCCCGTGACGTCACGCGTACACGTCATCATTACGCGACGTTTTCAAGAAAAAAGTCCCGCAAAATTTAAAATTGCAATTTAGTAAACTAAAAAGGCCGTATTGGCATGTCGGTAGTAGTGGGTTTCAGTAGGCCTTTAAGGACTGCCAAAATTAGTAGGAGAAAAACAAATACTCTCATCAGGATATCATATTTAATATAAACAGTGGGATTTGTAACAATTAGTAAGGTGTGTCATGTTGTCTTCCTACAGAAACCATATTAAAACAAAAATATATATTTCCCCCCCATCTTTTTCTATTTTCATACATTTTTGAAAAAGCTCCAGGGAGTCACTAGGGCAGCGTTAAAGAGCTACAGGTTGCAGACCCCCACTCTAAGGACTGTAGCATTTTAGCTCACGGCTAACATCCCTCTACAGTACAAAGCAACTTTTCAGTCAGCCATCCTCGCTTCATAGGGGCAAATAAACTATGTTTCCTAGAAGGATCATTATCATTTGAGGGATGAGGAATAGCTAAACATGTACACTACACACTGGAAGATACGCTACCGGCTAATCTGGAGCTCTTAAATGTAAACAGAGGTGGATGGATCGATACAAATATCGGCAGTAACTATACCAACTATAGTATCATGGTTGATACTACAGTGGTCAGAGCGATATTATTTTATTATAAAACAACATTTTGTGTTTTTTGTTGTATAGAAACTCAGGAAATAAGTCAGTGGTCACAAAAACCAATCGATTCAAATCAGAGCCAATAGTAGGTAGTGTTGTCCCGATACCAATATTTTGATACGGGTACCGGTACCAAATTTATTTTGCTAATTTTCGGTACATTTCGATACTTCTCTAAATAAAGGGGACCGCAAAAATTGCATGATTGGCTTTATTTCAACAAAAACATCTTACGGTACATTACACATATGTTTCTTATTGCAAGTTTGTCCTTAAATAAGTGAACTTGTCTTTTAGTAGTAAGTAAGCAAACAAAGGTTGCTAATTTAGCTGCTGACATTAGCAGTAACATATTGTGTCATTTATCATTCTATTATTCTGTCCAAAATATTAATATTAATATTATCTTAGTTTTGGATGATACCACAAATTTGGGTATCAATCCAATACAAAGTAGTTACAGGATCATACATTGGTCGTATTCAAAGTCCTCAATTGTCCAGGGACATATTTCCTGAGTTTATCAACAGAATATGAATTAAAAAAACAAAACAAAAGCAGTTGTTGCGATGTCAAAACATTTTAATGTATTCATAGTAGTATCGACTACATATGCTCCTGACTTGGTATCGTTACAGTGGATGTTAGGTGTAGATCCACCAATGGCGATTGTTTACATTTTGAGCGACAGTGTGTAATGAAGCATGTTTCCCTGTACTGCAAGGATAATATTTGTAAGAAACGTACTTTATTTGTCGCCATGGAGACGAGGATTAGTGATTTAGAAGTGGCTAAAACACTGCACACTGGGGCTGGACTTTAGCCGCGAGCCAGCCAGCCAGGTCTTAAAGCACCTCTTCCAAGTGGGCGTTTCAGTCTTATAGCTTCACCTACATCGTTAGGTTTTAGACCAAAATGCGTCCATTCTCCCTTTTCTGTCTACACATTCTGTTTGCTTGTAAGTACTCCGTGATTGTGCGCTGCCAAACGTGCTCCTTCGCTCGTAACACCAGCAATGTCACAACATGACGACGTGGGCGCGGGGGGTTAAGGGGTATTGGGTGTTGAACCGGTACTTTTCAGAAGCGGTATAGTACCAAATATGATTAATTAGTTTTGCGGTACTATACTAATACCGGTATACCATACAACCCCAATAGTAGGAAATCATTATAAAAACAGTTAATTTATATTGTTACAATACGAAGGTCCTGATTAGTTCTGAGTTCAAGGATGATATTTGTAAGAAACTTACTTTATTTTTCGCCATGGAGACAAGGATTAGTGATTTAGAAGTAGCTAAAACACTGCACACTGAGGATGGACTTTAGCCGCTAGCTAGCTAGCCATGTCTTAAAGCACCTCTTCCGGTGGGCGTTTCAGTCTTATAGCTTCACTTACATTGTTAGTTTTTACACCAAAATGCGTCCATTCTCCCTTTTCTGTCTACACACTCTGTCTGCTTGTAAGTACTCCGTGATTGTGCGCTGCCGAACGTGCTCCTTCGCTCGTAAATCCAGCGATGTCACAACATGACGACGTGGGCACGGGGGGTTAAGGGGTATTGGGTGTTGAACCGGTACTTTTCAGAAGCGGTATAGTACCAAATATGATTCATTAGTATCGCGGTACTATACTAATACCGGTATACCATACAACCCCAATAGTAGGAAATCATTATAAAAACATTTAATTTATATTGTTACAATACGAAGGTCCTGATTAGTCCTGAGTTCAAGGATGATATTTGTAAGAAACTTACTTTATTTTTCGCCATGGAGACGAGGATTAGTGATTTAGAAGTGGCTAAAACACCGCACACTGGGGCTGGACCTTAGCCGCGAGCCAGCCAGCCAGGTCTTAAAGCACCTCTTCCGGTGGGCGTTTCAGTCTTATAGCTTCACCTACATCGTTAGGTTTTAGACCAAAATGCGTCCATTCTCCCTTTTCTGTCTACACACTCTGTTTGCTTGTAAGTACTCCGTGATTGTGCGCTGCCAAACGTGCTCCTTCGCTCGTAACACCAGCATTGTCACAACATGACGACGTGGGCGCGGGGGGCTAAGGGGTATTGGGTGTTGAACCGGTACTTTTCAGAAGCGGTATAGTACCAAATATGATTAATTAGTTTTGCGGTACTATACTAATACCGGTATACCATACAACCCCAATAGTAGGAAATCATTATAAAAACATTTAATTTATATTGTTACAATACGAAGGTCCTGATTAGTCCTGAGTTCAAGGATGATATTTGTAAGAAACTTACTTTATTTTTCGCCATGGAGACGAGGATTAGTGATTTAGAAGTAGCTAAAACACTGCACACTGGGGATGGACTTTAGCCGCTAGCTAGCTAGCCATGTCTTAAAGCACCTCTTCCGGTGGGCGTTTCAGTTTTATAGCTTCACCTACATCGTTAGGTTTTAGACCAAAATGCGTCCATTCTCCCTTTTCTGTCTACACACTCTGTCTGCTTGTAAGTACTCCGTGATTGTGCGCTGCCGAACGTGCTCCTTCGCTCGTAAATCCAGCGATGTCACAACATGACGACGTGGACGCGGGGGGCTAAGGGGTATTGGGTGTTGAACCGGTACTTTTCAGAGGCGGTATAGTACCGAATATGATTCATTAGTATCGCGTTACGATACTAATACCGGTATACCATACAACCCTAATAGTAGGAAATCAATACGAAGTTCCTGATTAGTCCTGAGTTCAATCCCGGGCTTGCGGATCTTTCTGTGTGGAGTTTGCATGTTCTCCCCGTGACTGCGTGGGTTCCCTCCGGGTACTCCGGATTCCTCCCACCGCCAAAGACATGCACCTGGGGTAGAGATGCGCGGTTTGCGGTCTCATCCGCGGACTCCGCAGATAAACCGCGGGTCGGGCGGTTGACATGACGAAAAAATTGATTTTAATTAGATTCGGGCGGGTGGCGGTTGAACCATCTGGAAGTATTTGATATGTATGGTTCTGTGATCGGTATCCTTTGCCATCAAAGTGCCATTTAAGACCCGTGTCATAAAGCGAAGAAGACAATAAGAGACGCAATTATTCTCCTGAATGACTGCAGGTTTTTACCCAGATAATAAGTATTAGAGCGTGCTATGAAGCCATTGGCTTTGTCGCCTTCTACAACATGTACGATCTACTTGTCAGTCCAGCATCATCTTGTGTGTGGCTTCCGCAGACACACGCACACGACTGCAAGGCATACTGGGTGACACAAAGTACACTAATACTTGTGATATAAACAATTTTAACACTCTTAGTAATATGCGCCACACTATGAAGCCACACCAATTAAGAACGACAAACACGTTTCGGGAGAACATCCTCACAGTAACACAACATAAATGCAACACAACAAATACATAATCCTTTGTATTCATGACAATTCCTGACTATTTTATACACCCCGCTAGCAGCAAACCCCGCCACCCCCCTCCGTGCGTCGGTAAGGTGGGCGGGGTTGGGGGCGCAAAATATATTCAGAATCATGTCACGGATACGAAGGATTTTGGGTATTTGTTGTGTTGCGTTTATGTTGTGTTACTGTGAGGATGTTCTCCCGAAATGTGTTTATCAAACTTGTAGGGTGTGGCTTCACAGCGTGGCGCATATTAGTAAGTGTTAAACTTGTTTATATCACAACCATCAGTGTACTCTGTATCACCCAGTATGCCTTTCAATCTTGTGCGTGTGAT
>NC_084635.1:18359986-18472486 GCF_033978795.1 Nerophis ophidion
GCAATAAAAGGTATCAAAATATGGCAACACTTGATTTATATGAATTGATACAGAGTACTACAGACATACTTTGTTCGGTGCCTATAAAAATATCAAATTGGGTACCCACTCCTTATTTTGTATGAGGTGTTTTTGTTTTTTTAATTACCACATTACTTTAAAGTAAGAACAACAAAGACCAGGCATAAGTGGAGCTGTAGGCCAATGACAAATATTCTACATTACAATATCTATATTTACGCCTTATCTTCAAATAAACAAATTGCTTGAGTGCAAAAACATCTGAATTCCGGGATTAAAAGACAAGTATAAATAAGACCATGCAGGAACAATTTCCCCTGTGGATCAATCGAGTTTGTCAAAGTCTCAGTCTACAGCAAATGTGCATACAACTAAAAAGTGACGGCTCTTCATAAGCAAGGCAGCATCAATTGAATATTTATACTGTACTTACATAAGAGAAGTAACCATGGAAACGAATGTGAGAGTGCAGTTATTTTCTAAAAAGGTTAACAAGTATGTTGCAAGTGTCCGAAGGCAAGAATCAGTTCTTATATTATTGTTTCTATGATCTTCATGGATGATAATTGGTGTATTTTCACACAATCTTTGGGACAATGTTGTGTAGGAGGCTGCACAGAAACGTGTGTTTAATATCAGAAAGGTCAGTTCTACATTATGTGTCTTAACTGCTTGACGCTTCTATCCCTCTTGGTTGAGATGGTGGTCCAGTACTCGGGTGTGGACCAAAACAAGAGAATATGCATTTTATTAAGGCCATACCGTATTTCCTTAAATTGCCGCCTGGGCGCTAATTAATTTAAAACCTCTTCTCACTCCTGCGCTTACTAAAGGCATGCGGTAAAAGTAGGCATGCGCTAATTATTTTAAAACCTCTTCTCACTCTGGCACTTGCCAAAGGCATGCAGTAAAAATTTGAGTATGATGTAAGAATACCATCGTGAAAAGCACATTTAATAAAAAAAAAACGTTATTATGGTCTTACCTACACTTATAAATGACGTCCATGCCAGTTCCTTCTGATCAAAAGTATCGATAACTTGTTTACAGTAGTCTTCCTTATCTTTCTTCAGTTTTAAAAGTCTCTTTATCCCGATGGAGAGCTTCCTTTATTACCTCCTGCTTCGATTGAAAGTCAGTTTAGAAAACTGCTATCAGACCGCTGCTATCAGTTAGCTCGGCTCCTAAAGTCCGGGCGACGACAGAATTAGCCCCGGGCAACTCCCCCTCCCGTTCTGCTCCGTGGGGGATCTCTTTATCCCACCGCTGCCACCATGAAGTGTCATTGTATAAATAATACACTGGGTATTTAGAACTGGAACATGCTTTATTTCAGCCCGGTTGTTTACATAGCCAGCATAGGAGTAGTGGTGTTACATCCTAAAAGGTCCGTCGTGCACCCCCCGCATCATATCCGTCCCAGCACATATCCCATCACTCATTGTCACTTCTTCTGCACCCGAGTAGTCGCAAGAAGGATCACTAGCACCCTCTACCACCAGGAGGCGGAAGTCATTTAATGACTCATATTTGACACACGCAGCTATGGTGTATTAATAAAACATAGCTGCTTACTGTTCTTTTTAGCATATTCAATAGTTTGGATCTTAAATCCTACTGAATAGCTCTTAATTTTCTTCCCTTTATGCGATTTCAAATTACCGGTATTGAAATCAGCCTCCTCCATTTTGAAAATGATGACAGGGGAAGTGTCACTCGTGAAGTCAAAAGTTTGACCTGGCAGTAACACTAAGCATGCGCTAATTATTTTGCGAAGCGAGTTTGACCCGGCAGTAATGCAAGGCAGGCGTATACTATATGCCCTGCGGCAATTCAAGGAAATACGGTAATAGGACCTGGCTTTGGGCTGCACTGGGAACAGTCTTAAAGGCCAAGTGTTGGGGCTTTGGGGGGATCTGGAATCCGCCAAATGACATGTTCGACAATAAAAAATGTACACAATTAAGTTCCTTATCTCATTAGATTACACAGAGGTACCAAAAAGTGATATCCATTACTTTTTTCTTAAAGTTGGGTTAGCGTTGTATGGTATACCTTTTTTGATTGATTGATTGAAAATTGTATTATTAGTAGATAGTACAGTACATATTCCGTACAATTGACCACTAAATGTTAAGACCCGAATAAGTTTTTCAACTTGCTTAAGTTGGGGTCCACGTTGATCAATTCATGGTATAGTATCACGGTACTAATGAATCAAAAACGGTACTATACTTTGTCTGAAAAGCACCGGTTCCCGGGCATTATGGCGCGTCGTCACGTCGAGACATTGCTGGTTTTGCAGGCGGAAGAGCATGTTCAGCAGCGCACAATCACAGAGTACTTCCAAGCAGACAGGATGTGTCGACAGAAAAGGAAGAACGGACGCATTTTGTTCTAAAAACTAAAGATAAAGGCTAATTTAAAACACTGAAATGCCCTCAGGAAGAGGTGCTTTAAGACATGGCTAGCTAGCTAGCGGCGAACGTTCATTCGCAGTCGGCAGTGCTTTAGCTACTTCTGAATAACTAATCCTCGCCTTCATGACGACAAATAAATTAAGTTTCTTACAAGTATCATCCCTGCAGGACGAAGGACAGCTAACATGTTTCACTACACACCGTAGGAAGATACGATAGCTAACCGCTAAGAGTGAGCTAGCACCCTGAATATAAACAAACGCCATGAGTGGATCTACACCTGACATCCACTGTAATGATACCAAGTACAGTAGCGTATTTGGTCGATATCACTATGATTACATCGATATTTTTTATGGTCACATTTTCTTTCTTTCTTTTTTTTAACGTTATTATTTTTATAAACTCAGGAAATATGTCCCTGGACACATGAGAACTTATAATATGACCAATGTGTGATCCTGTGACTACTTGGCACCGGATCGATACCTAAATTTGTGGTATCATCCAAAACTAATGTAAAGTATCCAAACAACAGAAGAATAAGTGATTACTACATTTAACAGAAGTGTAGCTAGAACATGTTGAAAGAGAAAGTAAGCCGATATTAACAGTAAATGAACAAGTAGATTTATAATCCATTTTTACAGCTTGTCCCTCATAATTTTGTGAAATTAAAATATAAATGACACAATATGCATATGTCAGCAGACAAATTAGGAGCCTTTGCTTGCTTACTTACTAATAAAAGACACATTTTTTAGTATGTTCACCATTTTATTTAAGGACCAAATTGCAAAAAGAAACTATTTTAACAAAAAATTTTAAGGTACAAACCCCGTTTCCATATGGCATTGGGAAATTATGTTAGATGTAAATACCTGTATAAACGGAATACAATGATTTGCAAATCTTTTTCAACCCATATTCAGTTGAATATGCTACAAAGACAACATATTTGATGTTCAAACTCCAAACT
Organism: Nerophis ophidion; assembly: GCF_033978795.1. Taxonomy (NCBI): domain Eukaryota; kingdom Metazoa; phylum Chordata; class Actinopteri; order Syngnathiformes; family Syngnathidae; genus Nerophis; species Nerophis ophidion. Next base: position 18,363,407 of record NC_084635.1, read on the forward strand.
TTATTTTTTTTGTAAATAATAATTAACTTAGAATTTCATGACAGCAACACGTGCCAAAGTAGTTGGGAAAGGGCATGTTCACCACTGTGTTACATCACCTTTTCTTTTAACAACACTCAATAAACGTTTGGGAACTGAGGAAACTAATTGTTGAAGCTTTGAAAGTGGAATTCTTTCCCATTCTTGTTTTATGTAGAGCTTCAGTCGTTCAATAGTTCCGGGTCTCCGCTGACGTATTTTAGGCTTCATAATGCGCCACACAATTTTGATGGGAGACAGGTCTGGACTGCAGGCGGGCCAGGAAAGTACCCGCACTCTTTTTTTACGAAGCCACCCTGTTGTAACACGTGCTGAATTTGGCTTGGCATTGTCTTGCTGAAATAAGCAGGGGCGTCCATGAAAAAGACGGCGCTTAGATGGCAGCATATGTTGTTCCAAAACCTGTATGTACCTTTCAGCATTAATGGTACCTTCACAGATGTGTAAGTTACTCATGCCTTGGGCACTAATGTACCCCCATATCATCACAGATGCTGGCTTTTGAAGTTTGCGTCGATAACAGTCTGGATGGTTCGCTTCCCCTGTGGTCCGGATGACACCATGTCAAATATTTGCATCAGTCCATCTTAGATGATCTCGGGCCCAGAGAAGCCGGCGGCGTTTCTGGATGTTGTTGATAAATGGCTTTCGCTTGGCTGGGTATTGTGGCAAAACAGCTCATCTTTTGTTTCATCACCTCCCTCCGTGCGTCGGTTGAGGTGGGCGTGGTTGGGGGCGGGGTGTATAATGTGGCCCGGAAGAAATGCATGGGATTCTGGGTATTTCTTCTGTTGTGTTTATGTTGTGCTACAGTGCGGACGTTCTCCCGAAATGTGTTTGTCATTATTGTTTGGTGTGGGATCATAGGCTGGCGCATATTAGTAAGAGTGTTAAAGTTATTTATATCACAACCATCACTGTAACATGTGTGGCTGTTGAACAAGTATGCCTTGCAATTGATGATGTGTGCAATTAGGGGTCGCATGCTACATGTGACCGGCTGGCACGCAGATAGCATGGCGTGAAGGCGGGCACGACGATATGTGTAAGAGAACGTTAAAAGCATTGTCATCACGACATGCCCCCAACATAGTTATGCGGGTGTAAACCGGAGAATGTTAGTCCACGGATTTTACTGCGAAAAGTTCTGAAATTTGGAAAAATTTTGAGGGTCGGCAAGTATGCAGCTAAGCCACATCAGAGTGATCAAACAGCCGCATGTAGCTCAGGAACCGCGTTGCCGACTCCTGATCTACAAACATACACAGAATTGCTATGGTGACATCTAGTGGACACATTCAGAACAGCCGTTTCTTTCATTCAAAAATTTCGGCTCACTTTTATATTTAGCAAACTCATCCCGCGGGCCGGATAAAACCTGTTCGCAGGCCTGTTCCGGCCCGCGGGCCGTACATTTGACACCCCTGCGGTAGCTAATAGGTTTCACTATGTAAAGCAGTTAAGTCTCGAGAGAAAAGTGCGATATAAATATATTTTATTTCACTTCACACTGATGCATAGCATGGCCCCATAACCTGTTCAGTGGCCTTGTGTCCACCCTGAGATCGGTAGGTTGTGAGGTCAATCCCCGGCCGAGTCATACCAAAGATTATAAAAATTGGACCCATTGCCTCCCTGCTTGGGACTCAGCATCAAGGGTTGGAATTAGGGGTTAAATTACCAAAATGATTCCTAAGCTCGGCCACCGCCGCTGTTCACTGCTCCCCTCACCTCCCAGGGGGTGGAACAAGGGGATGGGTCAAATGCGGAGGGTAATTTCACCACACTTTGTGTGTGTGTGTGACTATCAGTGGTAACTTAACTTTAACTTTCTAGGTAGATCTTACGTGAGAGGAAAGTGGGGATTTAGTTATTTTGCAAAGCAGTCTGCTGGAAATGGTAGAAATGTCCACTTTACGTAGCAACTGCTGCGGTCTAAACAGGAATTGCCCTAAAACACATTTTAAAATATATTCAACACTCGATTGCTGTCTAGCAACCCAAGTGGATCGTGCCCCCACAACCAATTGTTCACATTTCATGTGTCAGGTAAACCGTGACGAATGGAGCCATATACATCTTTTTATTGTACTCAACAACTGTTTACTGTACAACTAGCAATGCAATGCATGCTGGGAAACCACAATCACTCCAACTACACTATTATAATAATACCCATGTTCTGGACGAGGAGAGACACCATCCATCCATCCATCCATTTTCTACCGCTTGTCCCTTTTAGGGTTGCAGGGGGTCGCTGGTGTCTATCTCAGCTGCATTTGGGCGGAAGGCGGCATACACCCTGGACAAGTCGCTACCTCATCACAGGGCCAACACAGACAACATTCACACTCACATTCATACACTAGGGCCAATTTAGTGTTGCCAATCAACCTATCCCCAGGTGCATGTCTTTGGAGGCGGGAGGAAGCCGGAGTACCGGGAGGAACCCACGCAGTCACGGGGAGAACATGCAAACTCCACACAGAAAGATCCAGAGCCCGGGATTGAACCCAGGACTACTCAGGACCGTATTGTGAGGCAGATGCACTAACCCCAGGGTCGGCAACCCGCGGCTCTGGAGACGCATGCGGCTCTTTAGCGCCCTAGTGGCTCTCTGTAGCTTTTTCAAAAATATATGAAAAATGGAAAAAGATGAGGGCAAACAAACATATATATATATATATATATATATATATATATATATATATATATATATATATATATATATATATATATATTTTTTTTTTTTTTTTTTTTTTTTTTTTTTTTTAAATATGGTTTCTGTAGGAGAACAAACATGACGTATACCTCCTGATTCGAGTATTTGGCGAGTGCCGTTTTGTCCTACTAATTTTGGTGGTCCTTGAACTCACCGTTTGTTTACATGTATAACTTTCTCCGACTTTCTAAGACGTGCTTTTTATGCCACTTCTTTTCCGTCTCATTTCGTCCACCAAACTAATAACGTTGTGCATGAATGCACAAAGGTGAGTTTTGTTGATGTTATTGACTTGTGTGGAGTGCTAATCAGACATATTTGGTCACTGCATGACTGCAAGCTAACTGATGCTAACATGCTATTTAGGCTAGCTGTATGTACATATTGCATCATTATGCCTCATTTGTAGCTATATTTGAGCTCATTTAGTTTCCTATAATACAATTTATATCTCATGACACATTTTCTATATGTAATATGGCTTTTAATTTTTTGCGGCTCCAGTTGGATTTGTGTTTGTATTTTTGGTCCAATATGGCTCTTTCAACATTTTGGGTTGCCGAGCCCTGCACTAACCCCTCTTCCACCGTGCTGCCCGGAGACACACCAATGTATTTTTATTTTATGAAATACTAATTAGCATACTGATTACAGTAGTATCAAAGGCCTACTGAAATGAGATTTTCTTATTTAAACGGGGATAGCAGGTCCATTCTATGAGTCATATTGGATCATTTTGCGATATTGGCATATTTTTTGCTGAAAGTATTTGGTAAAGAACATCGACGATAAAGTTCGCAACTTTTGGTCGCTAATAAAAAAAGCCTTGCCTTTACTGAGAGTAGCAGACGATGTGTGCATGACGTCACTGGTGTGAGGGCTACTCACATCCTCACATTGTTTATACTGTGAGCCACCAGCAGTAAAAGCAATTCGGACCGAGAAAGCTACAATTTCCCCATTAATTTGAGCAAGGATGAACGATTTGTGGATGAGGAAAGTTAGAGTGAAGCACAAAAAAATAAAGAAAAAAAGAAAAAAATAAAAAAGAAAAGGTGACGGCTCCAGGCGGCAGCAGTGGGAGAGTTTCAGATGTAATTAAACACATTTACTAGGATAATTCTGGAAAATCCCTTATCTGCTTATTGTGTTAATAGTATTATAGTGAGATTATGAAGTAATTCCTGAAAGTCGGATGGCTGCGGTGAACACCAGTGTCTCTGAGAGAAGCCAATGGAGGAGCCAAGATCACAGCTGCCTTTTTGAGCTGCAGGATGAGGTCGCGTAATCCACTCAAGTCTCCGGTAAGAGCCGACTTAATATCACAATTTCCCCATCCAAAAAGTTACTGGTTGACGTAGAGAAACATGTTCGCTTGACCGCTCTGTGTCGAAGCTTCACAACAAACAAAGAAACACCGGCTGTGTTTCGGTTGCTAAAGGCAGCTGCAATCCACCGCTTTCCACCAACAGTATTCTTATTTGACGTCTCCATTATTAATTGAACAAATTGCAAAAGATTCAGCAACACAGATGTCCAAAATACTGTGTAATTGCGCGATGAAAAGAGACGGATTTTAGCCGTAAGTGGTGCTGGGCTAATATGTCCACTACAACCAATAATGTCACAAACACGCGTCATCATTCCGCAATGTTTTCAACAGGAAACTCAGCGGGAAATTTAAAATTGTATTTTAGTAAACTTAACTGGCCATATTGGCATGTGTTGCAATGTTAATATTTCATCATTGATATACAAACTATCAGACTGCGTGGTCGTTAGTAGTGGGTTTCAGTAGGCCTTTAACTACAGTACTAATTACCATACCAATTATAGTGGTTCTAACTATACAGAAACACTCTCCTTTATTATTATTACAGTTGATTACTTCATATGTAAGGCAAATACAGCAAGGCATAGCATCACTTTTATTTTATTAAGTACTAATTAGCATACTGATTACAGTAGTATTAACTTCAGTAGTAATTACCATACCAATTATAGTAGTCTTAACTACAGCAACACTCTCATTGATTATTATGACTGCTTCATATGTATGGCAACTACAGCAAGGAATCAATATCAACAACACTGACAACTTCTGAAAATAGGTGCAAAGAGATAAATTGTTGTCAAAACACAGATGTGATTTGTATTCAGTGCGTTGACAACCCTGCAACCAGTGTGTTCGTTTATGCTCTCATAAGCTAATACACTTGACTGACAGGTGTGCTTTTTACAGTCTGCAAGCGGCGCCATCACAGTTTGTTTCTGCGAGGTCTGTGATCTGTTGCCTGTAATGAGGAGGATGGAGAGGTTTACTCTGTGTGACAAGGAAGGCTATGGGTGAATGGATGTCAAAAAAACAAACAAACAAGAAAACAGTGACTCACAAACCCACATACTGAGGAGCAGGAGAGATAGAAGCATCCCCAGGGCAAGGTTAAAAACGGAGCCAAAGTGACATAAAGCAGAATAAAGAAATTGTGTGAAGAAAAATAAACCAACGGTGGCGAGAAGCGTACTTTGAAAGTACGGTGCAACATCTGCGTTTTGGGTTAACACCCATCTGTGGAGACGGAAAGTGTCGCACTCGTGAAAGGTCAAGTGGAGCTGCTCCTCGTGAACGACTTTATGGTGAGATTGTTCCGCTAAGAGGCTCTGTGCATGTCTTTATCCTCCAGAGAGGGGAAATCCTAAGGATGAATTTTAGGTACAGTGGAGCAACAAAATATTTAGTCAGCCACCGATTGTGCAAGTTCTCCCACTTAAAATGATGACAGAGGTCTGTAATTTTCATCTGTGAGAGACAGAAAGTGAAAAAAAATCCAGGAATTCACATTGTAGGAATTTTAAGGAATTTATTTGTAAATTATGGTGGAAAATAAGTATTTGGTCAACCATTCAAAGCTCTCACTGATGGAAGGAGGTTTTGGCTCAAAATCTCACGATACATGGCCCCATTCATTCTTTCCTTAACACGGATCAATCGTCCTGTCCCCTTAGCAGAAAAACAGCCCCAAAGCATGATGTTTCCACCCCCATGCTTCACAGTAGGTGTGGTGTTCTTGGGATGCAACTCAGTATTTTTCTTCCTCCAAACACGACGAGTTGACTTTATACCAAAATGGATACATGGATGATACAGCAGAGGATTGCGAGAATGTCATTTGGTCAGATGAAACCAAAATAGAACTTTGATAGTAAAGGCATGTCGGAGACCCATGGTCTATTTCTTTAGTCAAAATTACACATTTTGCGGGGAAAAGGACACAACACACAAAAGTGTAATGCATAGGACCTTGTTTCTCAGGATTATATAGATATTATACTGTAAAGCAGTCATCTGACATACATATTTAAATTAATGTTTACGTACAGTCCTGGTCAAAAGTTTACATACACTTATAAAGAAGATAATGTCATGGCTGTCTTGAGTTTCCAATAATTTCTACAAGTCTTATTTTTTGTGATAGAGTGATTGGAGCACATACTTGTTGGTGAGAAAAACATTCATGAAGTTTGGTTCTTATATGAATTTATTATGGCTCTGCTGAAAATGTGACCAAATCTGCTGGGTCAAAAGTATACGTACAGCAGTGTTAATATTTGCTTACATGTCCCTTGGCAAGTTTCACTGCAATAAGGCACTTTTGGTAGCCATCCACAAGCTTCTGGCAAGCTTCTTGTGGAATTTTTGACCACTCCTCTTGACAAAATTGGTGCAGTTCAGCTAAATGTGTTGCTTTTCTGACATGGACTTGTTTTTTCAGCATTGTCCACACGTTTAAGTCGGAACTTTGGGAAGGCCATTCTAAAACCTTAATTCTAGCTTGATTTAGCCATTCCTTTACCACTTTTGACGCATGTTTGGGGTCATTGTCCTGTTGGAACACCCAACCGCGCCCATTGACTGATTGATTTATACTTTTATTAGTAGATTGCACAGTTCAGTACATACTCTGTACAATTGACCACTAAATGGTTACACCCGAATAAGTTTTTCAACTTGTTTAAGTCGGGGTCCACGTTAATCAATTCATGGTAACCCAACCTCCGGGCTGATGATTTAAGGTTGTCCTGAATCATTTGGAGGTAATCCTCCTTTTTCATTGTCCCATTTACTCTCTGTAAAGCACCAGTTCCATTGGCAACAAAACAGGCCCAGAGCATAATACTACCACCATCATGCTTGACGGTAGGCCTGATGTGGTATTAAAGGTCTCACCCATTCTCCTCCAAACATATTGCTGGGTATTGTGGCCAAACACCTCAATTTTTGTTTTATCTGACCACAGAACTTTCCTCCAGAAGGTCTTGTCTTTGTCCATGAGATGTTAGATTTAGCGGTGGCCTGGTGGCTCCATGGAGCTTTTTCAAAAATGTACGGGATTGGAAAAATAATGGGATGAAACATATTTTGTGCTGTAATTTGATTTCTGTACGAGGACAAACATGACACAAAACTTCCTAGTTGTCAGAAAGTCTACTATTTAAAATGTTTGTGTTTGTGCTTCACCGATGAGATTATTTGGCGAGCGCCGTTTTGTCCTACTAATTTCAGCGGCCCTTGAACTCACTGTTGTACATGTATATCCTTCTTTGTCTCATTTTGTTCACCAAACATTTTATACTATGAGTGAACGCACAAAGGTGCGCTTTGTCTATGTTATCGAGGTGTTGGAGTGCTAATCAGGCAAATTTGGTTAATGCATGACTGCAAGCTGATCGATGCTAACATGCTATTTAGGCTAGCTGTATGTACATATTGCATCATCATGTCTCATTTGTAGGTATATTTGAGCTCATTTAATTTCATTTACTTATGTATTTGTATTTAGTTTTTTTTCCTTGTTTCATGACACATTATCTATACAGTATGTAATATTTTCTGCATTTTCTGATAGTTGTTTGTGTGCCATGTTGTTCCAGACCACAGCAAACCGTACCCAGCTTGCAAAGTTTGTAAGAAATCCACTAAAAGAAGACAGCCTGCCGTTTCCTATAACTTGGACACATACATCTATGCCTTTGGCCATTTTCAGATAGTCATTTCCAGGAATTATCTCACCCTCTGAGAAGTTGTACTCATTTTTTCCAATCGCGTAAGTAGAATAAATATTACATTTCTGTCATAATTTGGCTTGGATTAAAGTTGTTTCTTCGATGCAGAGAATGATTTGCACGGGCGAGATGTGACTGTGAGTACATCTTTTATTTATTTAACACTATAACTAATAAGACAAACAAAAGGCTCGCACGAGGGCGGAAGTACAAAACTAGGCTGTGAAACAAAAGACTAGCATGAATGCTAGACACTTGCTTGATTGGCATGAATAATAATGAACTGTAAACAAAACTAGCACAATGGCATAAATACAAAAACTTAGACGACATGGAACTATGGACGAGGGCATGAAGGAGGTGCAGCATGGGTAGCGTGTGTGAAGATCCCAGAATGAAGACAAGAAAAGGAGTGACTTAAGTAGCTATGATAATTAGTGAAAACAGGGGTGAGGCTGAGGACAAGGACATGACATGACAGGTGAAAACTAATGAGTTGGCATGGAGACGAAAACAAACCAGGAAGTGCCAAGATAGAACTAAATGTCCAAAAAACTAAACATAACCTGACCAAAACCAAAACATAAACTTACAGGTGTGACACATTTCAACGTTTTTGTCAATGAAGATTTGTGTCAGCATGCGACACATAAAAATAATAATTTTTGATAGTAGGCTAATATACCTAATATAGACACTTATATGATGTGTTGCCTTCATTATAACACTTATATAAGATTTTTAAAGTCATTTCGATAGTAGGCAAGTATAACCAATCAGCCACCCAATTCATGTGTTGTTATCATTAAAACACTTATACAAGTATTTAAATTTTTTGCGCCTCCAGACGGATTACTTTTTTGTACTTGTGGCCCAATATGGACCACAAGGAGTAAGATGCTTTATTTTTACAAATGTCATGATCCTTTAGGGCTGAACGATTTTGAGGAAAAAAAACTACCGTATTTAGAGCAGCCAGTATATAAGCCGCTAGCTTATTAAGAAAAAAATAATAATCTTTCCATTTATTGGCCGCAACGGCCTATAAGTCGCAGATAATGTTTATTTACATACCATTAATTGTCTCCAAATGGTGCCTTTCACACGACAGTTAAACGGCTGATTAAACAAAACAGAAGTCATCAACATGGACCCACTTGCTGCGGAGGATAGCAGACTCAATAACTCCACTGTGACGTTCTGGTGAATTTACTGAGGAATTTGTGAAACTGAAACAATAAGAAAAAGAATGCCTTGGTAAGTTAATAATACTAACACAAACACTCGTAAACGTGTTAGCATATTAGCTTATGCTCATGACGCTAGCTTCACATAACTTACTGCACATAACCATTACCAACTATTCCCAAATGATACATATGGCATTGTTTTTTTTTGTCAAGATATAGGTAGATGATGTTTTGTTTTTTACTGTAGGCAGAGAAAAATGAATTATATGACATTATAGGAGTGGGTCAAAGAAAAGGCAAACTGAAATAAACTCATACAGTGGGGTGCAAGGACCCCTAGAGGTAGGTGTTAGGATGTCTCCAGCTAAATGACATATAGTTAATAGTAATTTGTATACTCTCATTTACATTACCATTAATAGTATACATGTGGGCCCATTAGATATACATAAATACTATTCAATGTAGCTTTGATTTAGCAAGCTACTTTTGCCATGTAGCTTGCTACAATTCTCCGGGGAGAGCTTCACCTGTAGCTTAGCTAATCAAGAGTAACTTTTAGCTTAGCTTACTACATTTACCAACTAGCTAGCCCATCACTGCTTACAATGCAGCTAATGGAATCAATCCGTTCTGCCTCAAAATCGCTCAAAAAACACATCAAATACTCAATTTACGTTTAGTAACCCCCGCATAAAAATCAAATTTCATAAGCTTTGTGTCTCTCTGTTGGAAGGGAGACACGAAGAAACGCGAGGCTTAACAATTCCAACATTTCATACTCAAATTTCACACTAATTAAATGTTGATTAGATGTGCAACCCTATGATTTATCATGACTGTTTTTGACTTTTGTGTTATTTGTCCTGTTTGGGGTTTATTCCTGTCCAGGGCTCTTATTTTGCTTTGTCTTTCTGTGACTTCACTACTGCCTAAAGACTGCTCTCCTCACGTGTCCCTGATTGCCAATCAGGATGCTCACCTGTCCCTGATTGCCTGTCAGGAGAGTTTACCAGCGTCCCTTTTCTTTGCAAAGCTGGTTAATTGTTTCAATGATCTAATTGTGCCTTGTTGCATTTTGCCCACCACATCTTTTCTTGTCTTGCCCAGCCTGGTTTACTATCTCATTATGCTGTAGCCTCGTGTGTTTGTTTGGTTTGTTCACTGTTTGTATCAATTATACAGCGATTAAAATATATGCAAAATCATTCACATCTGCATTGCAGTGCACCTAAAACAAGTTTTTACCCGTCATGCTTCATGTGGGAAATTCCACAATAATATTTGTATATGTTAATATATTGCATTTTGTAATAACCAGCATGTCAAAAAGCCACTGTGAATAAAATGGCTAATGTATTCCGTAAATGAGGTTGTCATCTGGTAAAAAATAAAATACATTGCCAAACTTTTAGGTAAAACAAATGAGTTAGTTTCAAGTTGTTTGCAAAACTGCATGCTATTAAAATGAATACTATTAATCAGAAAATAGTCACCTGAGAAACAAATTAACATATTACACATTATTCAAATCTTGGGTCGGATGCAACTTGCACACGGCATACACGCAGATCAATCTTGTGCAATGGGCCTTGGAATTGAATTTTAATGTTTTCTAACATCTTCAGCTTTATTTTCCAGTACACAACTTTTACCCGTAGCTAAAAAATGGTCTTAAGCTCACACACACACACACACACACACACACACACACACACACACACACACACACACACACACACACACACACACACACACACACACACACTCACACACACACACACACACACTGTTGTCAGGACTGGGAGTAGTCACCGTACAACAAACACAAACACGCACGCAGGCACACACACACACACTCTTGTATTTCTTACCTTCTTGAGACCTCTGAAAAATGCCTATGTCTTTAGTACCACCCTTTTTAGATATATAACAATTTATAATAATAACAATAATAATATACACAAACTATGCAAATATGAAAAAAGGTAAACTTTTAGTTTTTGGGGTTTTTTTGGGGAATTTTTTGTTTGGAATTGGTTTTTAATCTTCATTTTTTACTTCAAGTTACTACAGCATGTCTTTATGTACATATTTATTTTATTTGTTTTATTAATTTTGGCCAAAGGGGCCGCATTTCAATGTCTTAAACGCAGTTGTTATTTCACATGTTGGCCAGAGGAGGAGCACTTCACATTTTCATACACACTTGTTATTACACATGTTGGCCAGAGGAGGAGCACTCCACATTTTTATACACACTTGTTATTTCATATGTTGACCAGAGGGGGACCACTTTTAAAACCGACACACAGTCAAATTTAATGAATCCCTCCTTTTTGGGACCACCCTAATTTTGATATATTTCACCACCAGGGGTGCAAATGAGACATTTGCTATTAGATGCAATGGTGGGCCGTATTGGGACCATGATTTCGGTCCTAACTTGTTCACCGGTCCTCATATGGAAGTTACTTTTCCTTGTTGATGTCTCAAAAAGAGCATAAATACAAGCGCGCACACACACACACAGACACAGACACACACACACACACACACACACACACACACACACACACACACACACACACACACACACACACACACACACACACACACACACACACACTATTGTATTTCTTACCTTCTTGAGACCTCTGAAAAATGCCTACGTCTTTAAGACCACCCTTTCTAGATATATAACAATTTGTATTTAAACAATAATAATATACACAAACTATGCAAGTATAAAAAAGGCAAGCTTTTAGTTATTTGTATTTTTTGGGGGACATTTTTTTTGGAAGTGGTTTTTAATCTTCATTTTTCACTTCAAGTTACTACAGTATGTCTCTATGTACATATTTATTTTATTTGTTTTATTCCAAAGGGAGCACATTTCAATGTCTTAAACACACTTGTTATTACACATGTTGGCCAGAGGAGGAGCAATTCACATTTTTACACACACTTGTTATTTCATATGTTGATCAGAGGGGGAGTACTTTTAAAACCGACACACAGTCAAATTTAATAAATCCCTCCTTTTTGGGACCACCCTAATCTTGATAGATTTCACCAGGGGACCAAATAAGACATTCTCTATTTAGATGCAATGGTTTTCCGCATCGGGCGGAAGGCGGGGTACACCCTGGACAAGTCGTCACCTCTTCACAGATGTCTATTCATATCAATCTCTTAATATAAGAAAAAAAAAAACACTCCTCTTTTAAAATGTAACAATACTGGTTTGCCCTTCAAAACCCACATTAATTTAGTGGTGAATAAGACCCACTTCATAAAGGATTTTAAAATTCAAACTCTATTAATAGGGTATACAGTAGAACAGTGTTTTTCAACCACTGTGCCGCGGCACACCAGTGTGCCGTGAGATACAGTCTGGTGTGCCGTGGGAGATGAGCTAATTTCACCTATTTGGGTTAAAAAAAAAGTTTGCAAACCAGTAATTATAGTCTGCAAATTATGTGTTGTTGTTGAGCTCGGCAGAGTAACTGTGTAATCCTCTTCCATATCAGTAGGTGGCAGCCGGTAGATAATTGCTTTGTAGATGTGGGAAACAGCGGGAGGCAGTGTGAAGGTAAAAAGGTGTCTAATGCTTAAACCAAAAATAAACAACAGGTGCGAGCCCCTTGGAAAAGTAATTGAAGCTTAGGGAAGGCTATGCAGAACGAAACTACAAATGAACTGGCAACAAAGTAAACAAAAAGAGAATGCTGGACGACAGCAAAGACTTACTGTGGAGCAAAGGCGATGTACATCCGGACATGACATGACAATCAACAATGAACCCACAAAGACGGATAAAAACAACTGAAATAGTCTTGATTTCTAAAACAAAATATATGCGGGAATTATCGCTCAAAATGAAGACATGAAACTGCTACAGGAAAATACCAAAATGAGAGAAAAACCCACCAAAATAGGAGCGCAAGACAAGAACTAAAACACTACACACAGGAAAACTGGCAAAAAAGTCAAAATAAGTCAGGGCGTGATGTGACAGGTGGTGACAGTACACCTACTTTGAGACAAGAGCTATAGTGATGCATGCTTGGATATGGTTTAAAGTCCTACCCGACAACGACTTTTTACTGTCAACAGAGTTTCGTTTTTGAATAATTTCTGCTGGCGGTGTGCCTCCGCATTTTTTCAACGCAAAAAATGTACCTTGGCTCAAAAACGGTTGAAAAACACTGCAGTAGAATAGTGGTTCTCAAACTGTGGTACGTGGGCTCCATCTAGTGGTATGCAAAAGAATAACTTAAAATTATAAACACAGTTTTACTGTTCAAACTGTGTGTCATGTTACAGTGGGCCCAAAATATTAAAGATGCTCGTTGAATAAAACATCTGCCTTGTTTTTTTTAATTAATATTTAGCCCTACTACGCTACTGTGTTTTAATGTTTGTCACTATTGTGGTACTTGGAGAGCCAAGTGTGTTTGGTGAAAATAGTTCCTGAACCACTGCAGTGCCATTTTTTTTTTCCATTTTCTACCGCTTATTCCCTTTTTGGGGTGGCGGGGGGCACTGGCGCCTATCTCAGCTACAATCGGGCGGAAGGCGGGGTACACCCTGTACAAGTCTCCACCGCATCGCAGGGCCAACACAGATAGACAGACAACATTCACACTCACAATCACACACTAGGGCCAATTTAGTGTTGCCAATCAACCTATCCCCAGGTGCATGTCTTTGGAAGTGGGAGGAAGCCGGAGTACCCGGAGGGAACCCACGCATTCACGGGGAGAACATGCAAACTCCACACAGAACGATCCCGAACCTGGATTTGAACCCAGGACTGCAGGAACTTCGTATTGTGAGGCAGACGCACTAACCCCTCTGCCACCTTGAAGCCCTCCACCACTGCAGTGCTAACACATTAAACAGAGAATAACAACAAGTGTAGTTTTGCCAAGGCAATTATTAAATCCCAAAAAAGGTTGCAGTATTATCAAGCTGCAGCAGGTAATCAATTCTGTTGTCACAAAAGTGAGCCGGAGTGATTAAAGATCAGTGTTCTTGGCTTCTCATACCTTATCGACAAAGTGCAAGTCAGCAATGTTCTTGATAAAGGTTAAACACCGAGCATTATTGGCAATATTGTTCCACTTTCGGGATTCCAAACAATATCACAGTGTATCTAGAGCACGGCAATATGTCCACAAGGCTTGTTTTGAACGTCTGTTGTACTACAAATAAAAGCTCGGTCACTCTGGAGAGTAGCGTGTATTTTCCTTTTATCTCAAAAGTGGATGGAAACATTTTATGTGCTGATTTTGTTGTACAGTCTAAGATAAAAAAGTTGAACTGTTCAAAAAATGAATAAAAATCATGGATCTCGCTTGCGTTTGAGTGCGAAACCACATTGCCTTTCTGCAATCAGCAGTGTGCGCTCTGACAAGAATGTACGTCTTAATAGAAATACATAGATACATATGTACCTTATTTACCGGACTATTGAGCGCACATAGTTTTATCTGCACCGGGCGAAAAGCCACAGATATACATTGCGAAATGAGTTATTTACACCGAAAAATTCTGTAAATGTTTATTTACATACATTAATTATTTCCAAACGGTGTCTGCAACACGGCAGTAAAACGGCAGATCAAACAAAACAGAAGTTATCGCCATGAAGACACTAGCTGCGGAAGTTAGCTCTCCAATCAGCTAAACAGACTCAATAACTCCATGGTGATGTTTTGGTGATTTTACTGCAGAATTTTCGAAACTAAAACAATACAAAAAGAATGTCCTTTTCAGGTAATATTACTAACACGGACACTAGTAAATGTGTTAGGATATTAGCTAGTGCTAACAATGCTAACGTCATTACATTACAATTTCAAAATACTGTATTTCCTTGAATTGCCGCAGGGCATATAGTACGCTTCTGCCTTGAATTACTGTCGGGTCGAACTCGCTTCCCAAAATAATTAGTATTACCGCCTGGTCAAACTCGTAACGTCACGAGTGACACTTCCCCTGTCATCATTTTCAAAATGGAGGAGGCTGATTTCAATACCGGTAATTTAAAATCGCATAAAGGGAAGAAGATTGAGAGCTATTCAGTAGGATTTAAGGTCCAAGCTTACATCACACTCAAATTTTTACTGCATACCTTTAGTAAGCGCCGGACTGAGAAGAGGTTTTAAAATAATTAGCGCATGCTTACTTTTACCGCATTCTTTTGGTAAGCGCAGGAGTGAGAAGAGGTTTTAAATTAATTAGCGCCCTGGCGGCAATTCAAGGAAATACGGTATACAAACATGCATGAAAACACTCCTACAGACATCTCACATGGGGCGGTTTAGTAAGTATGAATAGTTTTAGTTATATTGTAAAACTTACAAACTTTGCTCGGTGTATTGAATTAAGAATCCAAAGGAGTATAAAGCTATGGACGACTAGAAAACTGCAACACACTCTGATTGGAAAAAAAAAAAGTACTGGTAAATCAATGGTCCCCAACCACCGATTGGTACCGGGCCGCAGAATATTTTTTTAATTCTTTTTTATTTAAAAAAAAAAATATATATATACTGAACATAACCTGACCAAACGTGGCAAAGAACAAAACATGATCATACAGGCGTGACCCAAACTGAGTTCAGAGAGAAAGTGACGCCAGAAAGACCGCACGCGACACAGGAAGTGACATCAGAAAGAACACGCCACAGCCAGTTTCATAATAAAGCGGCTACGTATATCGGAGCTAACCACTGGAAATATGGAGGCGAGTCATCCTGAAATGCCCGTGTTTCTCTTTACGTCTCAACAGACGCTTGTGGAAATCACTCATGAATACCTTAAGACAGGGGTGTCAAACTCAAATACAGAGTGGGCCAAAATTCTAAACTGAACAAAGTCGCGGGCCAAAGTTGAACAACTTAACCTTCTAATAGGGACCCAAACAAGTTTTGCATTGAATATTGAACAAGCAAGGCTTATATAACTTTATAGTGACATGCAAAATTGAGGTTTGTTGGTAGCGGGGTTGTATATTGTAGTGTCCCAGAAGAGTTAGTGCTGGAAGGGGTTCTGGCTATTTGTTCTATTGTGTGGATGTTGTGTTACAGTGCGGATGTTCTCCCAAAATGTGTTTGTCATTCTTGTTTGGTGTGGGTTCACAGTGTGGTGCATATTTGTAACAGTGTTAAAGTTGTTTATAAGGCCACCCTCAGTGTGACCTGTATGACTGTTGACCAAGTATGCCTTGCATTCACTTGTGTGTGTGTGTGTGTGTGTGTGTGTGTGTGTGTGTGTGTGTGTGTGTGTGTGTGTGTGTGTGTGTGTGTGTGTGTGTGTGTGTGTGTGTGTGTGTGTGTGTGTGTGTGTGTGTGTGTGTGTGTGTAGAATCCGGCACGCTGATTGTATGGCGGAAAAGCGGACATGACAACAGGTTGTAGAGGACGCTAAAAGCAGTACCTTTAAGGCACGCCGCCGATATTGTTGTCCGAGTGGAAATCGGGAGAATGTTTGCCCCGGTAGATTTTCGGGGGGGGCGGGGGGGGGGCACTGAAATTCGGGAGTCTCCTGGGAAAATCGTGAGGGTTGGCAAGTATTAGAATTAGCGGTGAATGCACCGCTGCTGTATAATACCGGCAGGCCAGCTCTAATGTTAATTTAATATTGTCTCAAGGGCCAAAATAAATTACATGGCGGGCCAAATTTGGCCCCGCGGGCCAGAGTTTGACACCCATGCCTTAAGAGAAAGCAATTGCAGCTATTTGGGATACAACACATCTCAGGCGGCAAGAAAACTTTCCAATGTCCAGGTCAGCTGTGATTCTACTTACCGAAAAACTTTGTCCATTCAGCGAAGGAGGGTCAAAAAGAATGCGGGCTCTCGTGGATGTGATAAAAAGGTAGCGTGTGCCTTGTATTACCTCGCCTTCGAGGGAAGACTACGGAAAACGGCGAATGCATTTGGACCGACAAAGCAGACTGTATCAGTTATTGTCCTCCATGTATGTCGCGGACTCAACATCTAGGTCCAGAGGATAAAGTCACCAAAAAGGAATGGACAATGAAGGCAAAAGAGTGAGGAGTGTCCTGACCCGATATCTAGATCCCTAGATTGATTGATGTGAAATGTTCTTTGTCACATTGTTTACTTTCCCTTGTTTATTAAAGATCTATTTTTGATTTCTCAGGTGTGATTCATTACAATAGGGCCCCACAGCACACTGGATTCCAGTTCATTGAAATATCACAACACTGGATGTTGTTCAGATAAGTTAAATTTAAGAACTTGCACACAAAGCAACACTGGAGGTGACGACGATGGGCACATTTGCTGGACATGTGTACTAGGTTGCGTTGTGGCGGCGGACGGAGGGAGTCAAGGGGTCTTAAACGACCATTGTGTATGTGTGTGGACAAGGATAAGGTTAGGCGGGATTTACCCTGGATGACCTTAGTATAGAAGGGGCCTGAGCATGCGCGGTTTTTGCTTGGTGGTGAGAAAGAATTTACCATCAATCCCACGTTGGTGCTCGGCATTGTCCGTGGGTGCTCGGGCCCCGAAGCACCCACAGGATCGGCGCCTATGCATGCAAGTGCTGAGTGGTGTGCTCACCACCAGATTATCAATCAGACGTCGTCCAGCCTGTTTGACAAGAGAAGGACTTTTTGACACAGTCTTAATAGACTCGGGTGTGCAGCCATTAATGAGCACCCACACAATACGCTGAAAAAGATTTATACAACATCAAGGTCAGAATCAGAGACGGGAAGCAGGTCACATTCTCTGCTGACCCTTGGACATTATTGATGGCAGAGGTTCAAACACGTCCACTTATCTCCAGCCTTGATCGTTGTCCATTCCGCAGCAGGACCCTGAGTGCTGACCACCTCCGGGCCACACAGTCAAAGAACATAACTATTTTTGGGTTATGCATTCACCATCTGTATTGTTTTTATTTTAGTTTTTTCCGAGTCCGGCTCTTTTGGAGATGGATCCATGAAACAAGTCAAGTACCAGGTTTAAAATCACAGTGAGCTTTTAATGTGTTTTTATGCTCTCGCGATGAAACTTTGCAATTTTCAATTAATGAGTCCTACTTAATGTAAATTAATTTCCCACACTCACTAATTAACAGCAATAAACAAGGGATTGCCGTACATAAATCCTTCATTTTTCAAAAGGCATGAAACCATTTTAGATAGAAATTTGTTTTTATGCTTTTTTTTGCTCAAATCTCTCAACTCAACTTCAACCCTAAGCAAAACCACCATTTGAAGTGAAGTGAATTATATTAACATAGCGCTTTTCTCAAGTGACTCTAAGCGCTTTACATAGTGACACCCAATATCTAAGTTACATTTAAACCAGTGTGGGTGGCACTGAGAGCAGGTGGGTAAAGTGTCTTGCCCAAGGACACAACGGCAGTAACAAGGATGGCACAAGCGGGAATCGAACCTGCAACCCTCAAGTTGCTGACACGGCCACTCTACCAACCGAGCTATGCCGCCCCATGTAAACTTTTGCTTCTTACCCGTAAGGAGCTTTTGGTCAAATTCTGTAAGAGTTTTCAATTCGTATATGGGTGCATAACATGAATTACCCGATCAAAAGGGTTAAAAAAAAGGACTGGAATTTTTGAGAACTCCAAGCAAAAAGGTTTTTAATATTTAGATATTCAAATTGAATACAATAAAGTAAACACTATAGAGTTTTATAAAATACGATATATAAGTAGGACAAAATTGTCCATAAGAACTATTGATTATTGATGATTTTGGATAAATCAATTTTTTTCTGCAACTATCCATAAACACATAAAGAAATGTGATCTACTGTATATCTTTATACCGTACATGCAAACATAGGCGCTGATCTACATTTCTGTCAGTGGGTGCTCTGATGGGCGGTAAATCTGACGCTACTTTTCTGATGCTGTCTACAATAAGCCGGATAACCCCTTAAACAAATAATTATTTAGCCTAAGACCCGATACAGCCACACTAAACTATTGATTAAGATCCCCCTCTTCGGACAATTTTCTACACGGATAAATGCACCGTGTATTTCTTGAAACTCCGGCTTTTGGCTTGGTATGGACTCTGATCATTTACAAACTGAGTTCGGAGAGAAAGTGATGCCAGAAAGACCGCGCCCCACACAGGAAGTGACGTCAGAAAGAACGCGCCACAGCCAGCTTCATAATAAAGCGGTTTCGTAACTCGGAGCTAACCAGTGGAAATATGGAGGCGAGTCATCCAGACATGCCCGTGTTTCTCTTTACGTCTCAACAGACGCTTGTGGAAATCACCAGAGGTGGGTAGTAACGCGCTACATTTACTCCGTTCCATCTACTCGAGTAACTTTTGGGATAAATTGTACTTCTAAGAGTAGTTTTTATGCAACATACTTTTACTTTTACTTAAGTATATATATAGAGAAGAAATGCTACTTTTACTCCGCTCCATTTATCTACATCCAGCTCGCTACTAGCTACTTTTTTTTATCGATCTATTAATGTTTGTTTTGTTTTTTCAAAGTAGGATTGACGCATGCCTGCGTTTCACCAATCACATGCAGTCACTGGTGACGTTGGACCAATCAAACAGAGCCAGGTGGTCACGTGACCGTCACACGTAAAACCTGGCTCAAACAAGTTAAAAAACTTATTCGGGTGTTACCATTTAGTGGTCAATTGTACGAATTATGTACTGTACTGTGCAATCTACTAATAACAGTTTCAATCAATCAATCAAAAGTGTAAATAAAAAAATACACTTTTTATTTCAACCGTACTTCCCGTCAAAAGCCTAAAGAGTGATCGCACAGTTCCTGTCTTCACAATAAAAGTGCCGCTCCATCGCGCCTGCGCTAACAAAATAAGAGTCTCCGAAAGCCAGAGCATACAAGCTAGCAAGCTACGGAGTTTGCCGCCAATGTATTTTTTTGTAAAGTGTATAAAAACAAATATGGAAGCTGGACAAATAAGATGCCAAAAACCAACGAGTTTCATGTTGTATTAGACAAAAAAGAGGAACTTTTTTTCTCCTCCATTTGAAAACGTGGAAGTTATCATCACTACTGTCTGATTCCAATCAATGCAAGTCATCAGAATCAGGTAATACACCAACTTATATTCTTGTCTTCATGCAAGATAGGAATCTATATGTTAAACATGCATGTTTTTTCATTAAAACACCTTTAACATGTGAACAAAAATGACAAAATAAATAAATATACATTATATACTGTATATATAAATGTATGTATGTATGTATATATAAATTCACATATATATATATATATGTGTGTGTGTGTATATGTATATATATGAGGTAGATCACCTCGACTTGGTCATTTATTAAGTAATTGATTAACGTTAAAAAACTTATTGGGGTGTTACCATTTAGTGGTCAATTGTACGGAATATGTACTGTACTGCAATCTACTAATACAAGTTTCAATCAATCAATCAATGAATGCCTACTGAGCCTATGGTGCTGTTAAGTTATTGTGGCTCAATGTGCCTTATTTTTTTTATTTTAATGTACTATTATTTAATATATATTATTGTTTTAGTTTCTTAAGAGATATTCCTGGCTCTGAATTTGCTCGTTGCAATTTTTATGTTTTTGTGCATTATTTGTTGCCGTAATCATTAAACAAACAGGTTACTCATCAGGTACTCAGTACTTGAGAAGTTTTTTCACAACATACTTTTTACTTTTACTCAAGTAAATATTTGGGTGACTACTCCTGACTATTACTTGAGTAATACATCTCTAAAGTAACAGTACTCTTACTTGAGTACAATTTCTGGCTACTCTACCCACCTCTGGAAATCACACATGAATACTTTAAGAGAAAGTGATTGCAGCTATTTGGGATACAACACTTCTCATGCGGGAAGAGAACTTTCCAATGTCCAGGTCAGCTGTGATTCTACTTATTGAAAAACTTTGTCCATTCATCAAAGGAGAGTCAACAAGAATGCGGGCTCCCATGGATGTGATGAAAAAGGTAGCGTGTGCTTTGTATTACCTGGCTGTCGAGGGAAGACTACAGAAAACGGTGAATGCTTTTGAACTGGCAGACTGTATCAGTTATTGTCCGCCATGTACGTCTCAGACTCAACGTCTAGGTCCAGAGTATATAAAGTCACCAAAAAGGAATGGACAATGAAGGCAAAAGAGTGAGTGTCCTGACCCGATATCTAGATCCCTAGATTGATTGATGTAAAATGTTCTGTCACATTGTGTATTTTCACGTGTTTATTAAAGATACGATTAATTTATGGATACCTCAGGTGTGATTCATTACAATAGGGCCCCACAGCACACTGGATTCCAGTTAATATAAATACATAAGTTAAATTTAACGCCCGGAAAAGGGTGGAATGCCATCTCCGGGTTGGGGAGGAGACCCTGCCCCAAGTGGAGGAGTTCAAATACCTAGGAGTCTTGTTCACAAGTGAGGGAAGAGTGGATCGTGAGATCGACAGGTGGATCGGTGCGGCGTCTTCAGTAATGCGGACGTTGTACCGATCCGTTGTGGTGAAGAAGGAGCTGAGCCGGAAGGCAAAGCTCTCAATTTACCGGTCGCTCTACGTCCCCATCCTCACCTATGGTCATGAGCTTTGGGTCATGACCGAAAGGATAAGATCACGGGTACAAGCGGCCGAAATGAGTTTCCTCCGCCGGGTGTCGGGGCTCTCCCTTAGAGATAGGGTGAGAAGCTCTGCCATCCGGGAGGAACTCAAAGTAAAGCCGCTGCTCCTTCACATCGAGAGGAGCCAGATGAGGTGGTTCGGGCATCTGGTCAGGATGCCACCCGAACGCCTCCCGAGGGAGGTGTTTAGGGCACGTCCAACCGATAGGAGGCCACGGGGAAGACCCAGGACACGTTGGGAAGACTATGTCTCCCGGCTGGCCTGGGAACGCCTCGGGATCCCCCAGGAAGAGCTAGACGAAGTGGCTGGGGAGAGGGAAGTCTGGGTTTCCCTGCTTAGGCTGTTGCCCCCGCAACCCGACCTCGGATAAGCGGAAGATGATGGATGGATGGATGGAAGTTAAATTTAAGAATTTGCACACAAAGCAACACTGGATGTGACTACAATGGGCACATTTGCCGCACATGTGTACTAGGTTGCGTTGTGCCGGCGGACGGAGGGAATCAAGGGGTCTTAAACGACCATTGTGTATGTGTGTGGATAAGGTTAGGTGGGATTTACCCTGGATAACCTTAGTATAGAAGGGGCCTGAGCATACGCGGTTTTTGCTTGGTGGTTAGAAAGAATTTACCATCAATCCCACGTGGGTGCTCGGCATTGTCCGTGGGTGCTCGGGCCCCGAAGCACCCACAGGATCGGCGCCTATGCATGCAAGTGCTGAGTGGTGTGCTCACCACCAGATTATCAATCAGACGTCGTCCAGCCTGTTTGACAAGAGAAGGACTTTTTGACACAGTCTTAATAGACTCGGGTGTGCAGCCATTAATGAGCACCCACACAATACGCTGAAAAAGATTTATACAACATCAAGGTCAGAATCAGAGACGGGAAGCAGATCACATTCTCTGCTGACCCTTGGACATTATTGATGGCTGAGGTTCAAACACGTCCACTTATCTCCAGCCCTGATCGTTGTCCATTCTGCAGCAAGACCCTGAGTGCTGACCATCTCCGAGCCAACATAACTATTTTTGGGTTATGCATTCACCACGTGTATTGTTTTTATTTTAGTTTTTTCCAAGTCTGGCTCTTTTGGAGATAGATCCATGAAACAAAGTCAAGTGCCAGGTTTAAAATCACAATGAGCTTTTAATGTGTTTTGTCAGGAAGCAGCTGCTGGGTGTGCTTGGAAAAGTAACAGAGCCCTGACAACCAAACACTGTGTTAAAACTAACAAATACTGACAGGAGCAGTTGTCACCTGGCAAGAAAGCTAATATATAAACACAGTATGTATACAGTGTGATGAAACCTTAACAAAAACCCTAATAAGACCAATGTAGACTGATGAGTTCAATATGCAGTAAAGCTGTCTTGGTTTGTTTGGTAGGAAAATGCAAATTTGGACAGAGTAAACCAAGACATAATTAGTGGTAAAAACTACTGAATAGAGGAAAGTGAAAAACTAGTGCCAGGCGGAAAACGGTCACTCAGGCTGAAGCTTGTCCCTTTTAGATCACTCACAAGCTCATCAATTGTTTTTCTGGGGCTAACTTATTGCCCTATTGATTGACAGCACACAGCTGCTGATCAATCAGCGGACAGGTGCGAGTTGGCCTCCACACGGCGATATGAATCACAAAAAAGTTAGGCAAATAAAAAGTCTACACAAGAGGAGTTCAGTGCTCCATTCAAGGGTAGTTAGTTATGTTGTTGACTAAGACTTGTGCAAACGGAATAAGAACGCAAATTGCAACCAAGATGTTCGTAATTCCTAAGTGTTAGTCTTTCCTTCCAGCGGGCATGGTTCGATTCCCAGCGAGGACATGAAAGGTAAACATTCAGCCAAATCATAATGCAATCTTGAAAAATCTAAGTAAAGTTATTTATTTCATTCTGTCAAAGTTATTTGGTACAAAAGATAAATGCTTTTTCCATTCATATCACTCCAAAAAGTACACCTGACAGCTTCAAGCCACTTCCGCTAGTTAAGAATTCCAAAGAGCACAGGTTTCAGAGATCATTTTATTTGTACTTAACAAAATTGCTACACGTTTATTCTGATGCAACATACAACACATAATAAAATGCAATAGCCCAGTATGCATACCACTTGCTCCATCTAGTAGTACGCCAAACAATCACTTAATAACATATTTACAAAGTGTTACTGAACCAATGGTGTATGATGTTACAGTGATGAAAAATATTAAATATAATTATCAAATAAAACCTCTGACTTGTTTTTAATTAATATTTAGGCCTACTACGCTACTGTATTTTAATGTCGGCCATTATGGTGATACTTTGCAGGATGTTAGCGCTGTGACTCTTAAAGGCCTATTGAAATGAGATGTTCTTATTTAAACGGGGATAGCAGGTCCATTCTATGTGTCATACTTGATCATTTTGCGATATTGCCATATTTTTGCTGAAAAGATTTAGTAGAGAACATCCACGATAAAGTTCGCAACTTTTGGTCGCTAACAGAAAAGCCCTGCCTTTACCGGAAGTCGCAGACGATGACGTCACCCGTTGATGGCTCCTCACATATTCACATTGTTTTTAATGGGAGACTCCAACAAAAAGAGCTATTCGGACCGAGAAAACGACAATTTCCCCATTAATTTGAGCGAGGATGAAAGATTCGTGTTTGAGGATATTGATAGCGACGGACTAGAAAAAAAAAAAAAAAAAGTTAAAAAAACGTGATTGCATTGGGACGGATTCATATGTTGTTAGAGACATTTACTAGGATATTTCTGGGAAATCCCTTATCTTTCTATTGTGTTGCTAGTGTTTTAGTGAGTTTAACAGTACCTGATAGTCGGAGGGGTGTGTCCACGGGTGTCTTGACGCCAATGTCTCAGAGGAGTCGACGGCAGCTTTATGGACGGCGCAAACTCAGCTGATCTCCAGTAAGAAGCGACTTTTTACCACAATTTTCTCACCGAAACCTGCTGGTTGACATTCGGTCGGGATCCATGTTCGCTTGACGGCTCTGATCCATAGTAAAGTTTCACCTCCGGGAATTTCAAACAAGGAATCACCGTGTGTTTGTGTGGCTAAAGGCTAACGCTTCCCAACAACATCTTTCTACTTTGACTTCTCAAATATTAATTGAACAAATTGCTAAAAGATTTAGCAACAGAGATCTCCAAAATACTGAGTAATTATGCGGTTAAAGCAGACGACTTTTAGCTGTGTGTGTGTGCAGCGCTCATATTTCCTAACAGCTCATGACGTCATGCGTACACATCATCATTACGCGACGTTTTCAAGAAGAAACTCCCGGGAAATTAAAAATTGCAATTTAGTAAACTAAAAAGACCGTATTGGCATGTGTTGCAATGTTAATATTTCATCATTGATGTATAAACTATCAGACTGCGTGGTGGGTAGTAGTGGGTTTCAGTAGGCCTTTAAGGTCCTGATTTACTTAAGGTTTGCGTGTACCAAAACATGTGCAAACTTAATAAAACACACAAAACTGATCTACCAAACGAGTGAAGAGTGGATTGCGTCTGTTAAGTGAGTAGAATAAGGCATGCAATTTATGTCTTCATTAATGTGCAGAATATATGCTGATTAGAAAATCGACCACAATACTTGGAGGAGAAGATGCAAATATATTATACAGCTCGCACAATGTGAGTTATTAGGACTCACCACCTTTTTGTGAGCACCATTTAGGTGTTTTTTAGCACCATGCAAAGTACGTGCAAACTGACACACAATTGGTGCTCGCGTTGCAAAGACAGAGAATAATCCGTCATACTGTACGTGTGTGTGTGCCAAGTGTCAACACATTTGCGTGGTCTGTTGTGGTGGAATGGTCCGAAACTTAACTGCAAACAAAGTGGTTTTAGGACAAAGTTTTATTTACCCAATATATTAAAAAGTACAGGTTGGATTTAATTGTATTTGCAGACAGACATCGTCCTCCAGAGGATGCAGAATCAAACGGAAAACATGCAAATCATCTCTCCAAAGTTGGTCCACTGGCTCTTTTTATATAACTCGACATGTGTCAAAGTTAAGTTATTTTTGCCACTACTGGCATCAACACAATTGTGGCTCTCCTAGTCATAACAAACAGTCGTAATATTTCTTAGAATGGTCAGAGTTGCCACAAACTGAACTTTTCCCCATACAGTATATTCCTTGGTTCTGAATAGAAAAAAAGAAAAGAGCAGACCTCTTAGCTTTTTGACAGATCATCTTTTTGGATTTCAACAAACACAAAATATAGTATAAATTAATCAAAATAAAGTCAGAAATTCCACTACACTGTCAGAAATACAAAAATATTTGACATACTGTCTATTCAGCAACATTCTTTTATAATGTTATAGCTGCATGCTCGGTGACTTAAGGGACTGAAAAAAACAAACTCAATTGATGCGTTTTTTTTGCTTTTGGCGTTTTTTTATGAGGTCAATGTTTTCGTTTATAATATAGATTATTAACACATCTGTTGTGTGAAAAAAAAATCTTCTTGAATTATGCATTTTTTTTGTCTTGAGCACATTAGTGCAGTCTCTTACATGAGCGCACATTTAGCACTTTTAAAAAATAATAATAATGATTTTTTTTAAATAGTTTCGTTGTAGCTGCATTTTGGAATGCCCATAACGAGTGGTAAATTTCTCCCGCATGTTTGAAAATAACTGAGCATATCATGGAAGCTGCTTGTATACCCAATCATGGGCCCCACCTGTTACCAATTAGCCTGTTCGCCCATGGGATCTTCCAAATAATTGAGGAGAATTCCTCAACTTTCTCAGTATTCTGCTCTTGCTTTTTGTTGGCTAGCTAAGCAGATAGCCAACATGATATAATCCTTGATGAAAAAAGAGTCCCAAGCGTTTGTAGTGTAGTTTAGGCCTTTTTAGTGAAGGATCAATTGTATAATTTGTAAAACTGTGAACAAAAACACATAAACCAACATTTTACGTTTGGCATATGTCTATATACAAAATACATGTGTATATAGCTATATAAACCAATATAGAAGTCTGCTATGTAGCCTATTTAAGATGCAAACCAACAAATACTGACAGTAATTAGCTTTCAACAATGGGCACAAATATCTTACTAAAGCAGTCTTAAACTGAAAATGCACAAATAATGTATCACAATATTGTATTCATATTAATTTACAGGTTTAGGCCATCAAAGTCGAAAAGAAAGCTTAAAGCCTGCAGTGCAGTGCTGTTTGACGTCTGCTCTGAACTGCTCTCTGAACACACCCACACTAAACTGACTACGGCAAGACAAGAAGATCAAAATAGAACACAAACTGCAAATTTGATTTCCACCACTAGGTGTCTTAGAAAATAACAAAGGTGGGTCATAATACTCTTTTTTTTTTTGCCACTTGTGCCAGCTTTTTTTTAAACATATTGCAGACAAGAATTCCAAATGAGCTAATATTTGCAAAAAGTAACACAGTTTTCCAATTCAAACGTTAAGTATCTTGTCTTTGCAGTCTATTTAACTGAATATAGGTTGAAAAGAATTTGCAAATCATGAGTGCCGGGTTGGGGAGGAGACCCTGCCCCAAGTGGAGGAGTTCAAGTACCTAGGAGTCTTGTTCACGAGTGGGGGAAGAGTGGATCGTGAGATCGACAGGTGGATCGGTGCAGCGTCTTCAGTAATGCGGACGTTGTATCGATCCGTTGTGGTGAAGAAGGAGCTTGAGCCGGAAGGCAAAGCTCTCAATTTACCGGTCGATCTACGTTCCCATCCTCACCTATGGTCATGAGCTTTGGGTCATGACCGAAAGGATAAGATCACGGGTACAAGCGGCCGAAATGAGTTTCCTCCGCCGTGTGGCGGAGCTCTCCCTTAGAGATAGGGTGAGAAGCTCTGCCATCCGGGAGGAACTCAAAGTAAAGCCGCTGCTCCTTCACATCGAGAGGAGCCAGATGAGGTGGTTCGGGCATCTGGTCAGGATGCCACCCGAACGCCTCCCTAGGGATGTGTTTAGGGCACGTCCAGCTGGTACGAGGCCACGGGGAAGACCCAGGACACGTTGGGAAGACTATGTCTCCCGGCTGGCCTGGGAACGCCTCGGGATCCCCCGGGAAGAGCTAGACGAAGTGGCTGGAGATAGGGAAGTCTGGGCTTCCCTGCTTAGGCTGCTGCCCCTGCGACCCGACCTCGCATAAGCGGAAGATGATGGATGGATGGATGGATGGATGTATTTTTTTTTTTATTCACACAACGTGCCAACTTCACTGGTTTTAGTATTTGTTTATGAAGCTCCTTGTCATTCAGTAATTTACATTTTAATGTGCTTGTTCACTGATCCACTGATCGCGAAGCCCTAACGCAGAGCGTGTGTTCTGCATTTAGGGCGACTGACACAAGAATGTTAATTGTATAGACAGCGTTTTGTATCAATTTCATTCAGGTGAAACCAACATTAGTCACATCAGTATGATTAAATGTTGACGTTATGTTGACAGCACGTTTCAGATCGGATAATATTTAAAGTCAAAGTGGACTTCTTTGCGTTACATTGTTGGAGTTATAAAGGGCTGTGCATGACTAAATGCCGTACAATATAGTCTGCCGTCTCTTTTCTGCACTGCCTTCCCTATCCTACGTGGAGAGGTTATTAAGTGACAACAGATGAGGTGCTAGCTGTTCAAAGTTAGGACCCAGGGCTGGACCACTCCTCTGTGCATCAGTTGGTGATGTCCTTGCGCTGCTGACTTGTCTCCTTTCAAGATTATCCCTTTCTGGCCCCACTATGGACTGGACTCTCACATTATTAACTAGATCCACTCGACATCCATTGCACTGGTCGCACAGGGGGTTGGGGGTCCCACATCCGCGGTCCCCTCCAAGGTTTCTCATTGTGCCCATTGGGTTGAGTTTTTTCTTGCCCTGATGTGGGATCTGAGCCAAGGATGTTGTTGTGGCTTTTGCAGCCTTTTTAGACTGTGATTAAGAGCTATATAAATAAACTTTGATAGATTGATCGATTTATTGATATTGAGAGAACATGATATACAACCCCCGTTTCCATATGAATTGGGAAATTGTGTTAGATGTAAATATAAATGGAATGGAATGATTTGCAAATCATTTTCAACCCATATTCAGTTGAATATGCTGCAAAGACAACATATTTGACGATCAAACTGATAAACTTTTTTTTTTTTTGCAAATGATCATTATGCCAGCAACACGTAATAAAGAAGTTGGGAAAGGTGGCAATACATACTGATAAAGTTGAGAAATGCTCATCAAACACTTATATGGAACATCCCACAGGTGTGCATTCTAATTGGGAAGAGTTGGGTACCATGATTGGGCAAAAAAGCAGCTTCTTTATAAGCAAATTGTCAAACAGTTTTAGAACAACATTTCTCAACGAGCTATTGCAAGGGATTTAGGGATATTACCATCTGCGGTCCATAGAATCATCAAAATGTTCAGAGAATCTGGAGAAATCGCTGCACGTAAGCGATGACATTACGGACTTTTGATCCCCTCAGGCGGTACTGCATCAAAAACCGACATCAGTGTGTAAAGGATATCACCACATGGGCTCAGGAACACTTCATAAAACCACTGTCAGCACCTACAGTTGGTCGCTACATCTGTAAGTGCAAGTTAAAACTCTACTATGCAAAGCCAAACCCATTTGTCAACAATATCCTGAAACCTTGGCTGGGCCCGAGCTCACCTAAGATGGACTGATGCAAAGTGGAAAGGTGTTCCATGGTTTGACGAGTCCACATTTCAAATTATATTCCGAAACAGAGGACGTGGTGTCCTCCAGAACAAAGAGGAAAACAACCATTCGGATTTTTATAGGCGCAAAGTTCAAAAAGCCAGCATCTGTGATGGTATGGGGGTGTATTAGTGCCCAAGGCATGGGTAACTTACACATCTGTGAAGGCAGCATTAATGCTGAATAGTCCATACAGGTTTCAGAGCAAAATATGTTGTCATCCAAGCAACGTTATCATGGACGCCCCTGCTTATTTCAACAAGACAATGCCAACCCACGTGTTACTACAGCGTGGTTTCGTAGTAAAAGACTGTGGGTACTTTCCTGGCCCGCCTGCAGTCCAGACCTGTCTCCCATCGAAAATGTGTGGCACAAAAAATAAAGTTGATGAGTTTGAACATCAAATATGTTGTTTTTGTAGTGCATTCAATTGAATATGGGTTGAAAAGGATTTGCAATTCATTGTATTCCGTTTATATTTACATCTAAAGACAATTTCCCAACTCATATGGAAAACGGATTTGTACATGGTGATGTACAGCACACCTGATGTCCAACACAAAGTACATTTACAGTCAGTCATATCATCTCATGCTTGTCACTTGAAAAATACAGAGGACCTCTCGGTGTCCTCCATGTTAGTTAAGGCCATGCTTACTTTATATCGTGTTCAAAGTGTATAAACCTTCCCTGAAATGTGGACTTTTGTGTGACTGGAACCCAGTATTCATGTTTGCATTGTTTTCTTATGGAGACATGTGCTTCCCTATAAAAACTTTTCTATTTACGATCCATGTTTAAGAACAAATTAAGGTGGTACATTGAGGTTCCGCTGTATTTTATTTTGAGTCCTCTTCTACTGAGGGTTTTTGAAAGATGCTTGAAGAAATGCTGAATGTGTCTATGAAAGAGCAGGGGAGACTGGTTATAGTGATTCTTTAATATTTGTTTTTTGCTCATAATGTTATTCATGTCAGTTTTGACGTACTTATGGACCAGGGCGACAAAACCATGTAATTAGGTGATCAAAATAATAGTGTTACATCTCTTTATCTACACTCTCTATGCGTGAAAATGGACTCTGTAGATGACGTCACAGCAAGAGGGGGCATCATAACGAGTCTGGCCATGGAACGGTTGATGTTCCAAGTACAGTTGGTTATCTACCCAATGCTCAAAAAACTATTTGATATTCTGGAAAATGACTGCCGGATTCATTTTCTGGAGCAAAAAAGCATGAAGAAAACTTTTGGTCATCCGGACTTAATGGTCACACTCACACTTTCGGATAAGTGGTAGTCAGGTTCAGAGGTGATGGGTGTCTCTATCAATAACTCATCTGTCAATAACTATGCACAAAAATATATGCCCCCCTCGACGCAAATCCCATAGGGGTGATGGAAGGATGGTCAGCGCCTGAGAGCTGCGGCCTACCACCATGACCCCGCACTCCCTTCCCTCTGTTGCTAGATATCTCGAAATGTACGTTGTAATATGTATATGTGCTTTGCTATGGAGGGTTAATTCCCACTCCAGACTGGGCCCCCTTAGGAGCCCAGTCTAGATTGTATTTTTTCACTCATCCTTCCCCAGCGTTGTACCTTTTCCCCCAATCTTTTACGGGGTCATCATCGTTCCTGTTCTGTAACCCTGTACACTGTTTGTCTAACCTTGAACGGGTTTGTGCTGAAAACAAAGTTCCGTTGTACTTGTGCAATGATAATAAAGACCTATCAATCTCACTACAACTAAACAGCATGTCAGTGCTGTTTTTTGTGTAGACTCCACTCCCAGACATTGTAATCTAGTCATCTTTTGTACCATCTTTATCTCTTTCTTCCTGTCTGTTCTCTCGGTCTGTCTCTCTCAAACCATGCATGTACTGAACAGTGGCATTGCAGATGAATAAAATACAACACCACTCAATCACAGCAGCGGGGAGTATTCCAGTTTGCCTTGTTGTACTTTACACTTGTAACAGTAAGGCATAAAGGACAGATTAAATGGGATCTGCACTTTTTAAAAAAAAAATTTTTGCCTATCATTCATGAGCATTATGAGTGACAAGAACACACATCCTTTTTTTATAGGATTCCAAAAAAAAACAACTGCTTGCAAGGTGCAAGCCCAAAACCATCCATCAACATTTCATATACACACTGCAAGTTTGCATTTAATGTAGTAACAGACACATTTATAACAATATTCAATATTTACAATATGTACCGTATTTTGGTCATTATAAGCATTACTGGAACGTTTTTCCTCTGCACATTTATTTCCGTGCCCATAGCAACGAACTTCAGACTTCTAGCAACAAGTGTGTGTGTGTTCTCATCGTGGCAGACTTCGTAAAAATGATGAATATTTTTGGAGAAATGAGGATTCAAAACCTTATCTTTTTACAACTGAATATACAGAGGATGAACTTCTGGTTGTAGAAGCTTGGTGAGCGCGAAGAGAAGGTGAGACGTTAGAGCAGACAGAAGCCGGGAGAGTCAAGACTGACTTGGTCAGGGTGGAAATGTGGTGCTTTGAACGACGCTGAGTGGACAAAAATGGCGCGCTTACACAAAATCAACTGGGAAATCAACTGGAAAAAAACATTCATGAAATTTGGTTCTTTTATAAGTTTATTATAGGTCTACTGAAAATGTGACCAAATCTGCTGGGTCAAAAGGTATAGATACAGCAATGTAGATATTTGGTTACATAGATGGATAGATAGATAGATAGATAGATAGATAGATAGATAGATAGATAGATAGATAGATAGATAGATAGATAGATAGATAGATAGATAGATAGATAGATAGATAGATAGATAGATAGATAGATAGACAGACAGGGGACAATTACATGTCTCTTGGCAAGTTTAACTGCAATAAGGCGCTTTTGGTAGCCATCCAAAAGCTTCCGGCAACCTTCTAGTTGAACATTTTTATCTTTGGTCTTAATTTTGTCCATGTAATGTCTGCTGAAACAAAGATTGAGCTGTTTAGCCACAATACCCAGCAATATGTTTGGAGGACAAAAGGTGAAGCCTTTTATCCCAGGACCACCACACCTACTGTCAAACATGGTGGTTGTATTATTATGCTATGGGCCTGTTTTGCTGCCAATGGAACTGGTGCTTTAAAGAGAGTAAATGGGACAATGAAAAAGGATTACCTCCTAATTCTTCAGGACAACCTAAAATTATCACCCCGGAGGTTGGGTCTAGGGCACAGTTGGGTGTTCCAACAGGACAATGACCCCAAATACACGTCAAAAATGGTAGAGGAATGGCTAAATCGGGCTAGTATCAAGGTTTTAGAATAGCCTTCCCAAAGTTCTGACTTAATCGTGTTGACAATGCTGAAGAAACAAGTCCATGTCAGAAAAGCAACAGCTGAACTGCACCGATTTTGTCAGGAGGAGTGGTCAAAAATTCAACCAGAAGCTTGCCAGAAGCTTGTGAATGGCTACCAAAAGCACCTTATTGCAGTGAAACTTGCCAAGGGACATGTAAACAAATATTAACATTGCTGTATGTATACGTTTGACCCAGCAGATTTGGTCACATTTTCAGTAGACCCATAATAAATTCATAAAAGAACCAAACTTCATGAATGTTTTTTGTGACCAACAAGTATGTGCTCCAATCACTCTATCACAAAAAAAATAAGAGTTGTAGAAATTATTGGAACTGCCATGACATTATGTTCTTTATGAGTGGATGTAAGATATATATATATATATATATATATATATATATATATATACATATATATATATATATATATATACACACATATATATATATATATATATATACATACACACACGTATATACATATATATATACACATATGTATATATACATATATACACACACATATATATATTTATGAGTATATATGTGTGTATATTTATGTGTATATATATATATATATATATATATATATGCATCATAGTGCCTTCAAAGTGTCCAGTATTTTATTAAAATAGGGGCTAGAACCAAATATTCATGTTTATATTGATTCTTTTGGGGAACTCTGCTTCACTATACAAACTTTTCGGTTTACGATCATTGCTTAAGAACCGATCAGGTTCATATTTGAGGTTCCTCTGTAGTACACTTTTAAACTCTATGTACAAAATGGGGCTTGGAGTTAGGTGTGTTTTGCAGCAACAGTGTGCTAATATAGGAGTTTTATATCATCAAATAAGTGTTGTGATTTACTCTTGTTTTGTAATGTTTTGTCTTGCTTTTTAGAATATGGGACAATGGAACAATCTGTGTTCTAAATTGGATAATGTACTGTATTACTCCATGATGAACAAAGTGGATCAGCTCAATAGACTGTACTGGACTGACTCATTACTCAGGCACTTCATTGAGATATCTTACAGAAAAGGGACATTGAAAGGGACTGTTTGCAGGTGTGAAGTATAAACGCATTTAATCACAGATTGAAACATATACCTAGATTGAAAGTTAATTGTATAAATTAAGCTTTGCTTTATAAAAGTAAGCTTTAAATTCAGGAGAAAACCAGGAGCAGACTTATTACTGATGCTTGGTTACACACTGTCAACCTAATTAATTCGAGGTAACCACCATGGTGACTGATTCCCACTAAACTGCGGCGTTTAATTAATCGTGTTTTTGTTAAAGCATCTGGGGGTTGAAAGGGATATATGGCCCTAGACACAAGGTTAACAATTCATTTCAGGTTGGCATGGTTGAGAGTTGTGTGCAAACTCAAGCTTAAAATAGACTTTATATGCAAATTCACAACAATTTACTGGTGGATAATTTAGTGAGTGGTTTGTCAGAAATACTCCCTATATCAGACCTGGGTAAATTAAGGTCCGGGGGCCACATGCAGCCTCGTTAAGCTTTTCAATCTGGCCCTCCGGACATTCCCAAATATTTTTTTAGATATTTAAGATGGAAAGTGTAGCTGCCATTATGATGTGCAGTGATGTTTTCAAATTACCGTAAGTCTTGAACTATACAACATATTTCAATGGTTGGAATCTGCGCTTTTGCATGATATTTTAGTGACTAGTGTTGTCCTGATACCAATATTATTTTGATACTTTCGGTACTTTGATACTTTTCTAAATAAAGGGGACCAGAAAAAAATTGCGTTATTGGCTTTTTTTTTTTTTTAAATATTCGGGTGTGGCGGATCGATACTTTTCAGAGGCGGTATGGTATCGAATATTATTCATTAGTTTCGTGGTACTATACTAATACCCGTATACCGTACAACCCTACTAGTTACTATGGTAATCTACGTCACAGCAGCTCAGACGAGGCACCAAGCAGTGTGGGTGGGGAGCGTTTCCACAGAGTGTTTCAAGGGCGGCCAGCCTGAAATGTGTGTGTCAGGGACAGACGTGGAAGGAGATTTTTTTACAAAAAATTTCTAAAGCTTAGTGATGTATCACATATATCAGATTGTAGATGATTTTTTTTTTTTTTTTACCCTTCACATTCATATTTCGCTGTGTTTGTTGCATTTTTGTTGCATTAGGCTTGATTGTAAAAATATGTCG
Organism: Nerophis ophidion; assembly: GCF_033978795.1. NCBI lineage: Eukaryota > Metazoa > Chordata > Actinopteri > Syngnathiformes > Syngnathidae > Nerophis > Nerophis ophidion. The sequence continues at coordinate 18,398,377 of NC_084635.1, forward strand.
ATTGAGAGCGGGTGTGACGTTCATATGTTCCCAATATTCAGGGTTTTATCGTCCTTAGAAAAAATCTAAATTCCATTTAGTTATTAAAGCGGTCTGTAATAACATTTCTAGCATTCAATCAGACTTTATTGTGAGGTTTTGTATTAGTTTTCCTAAAAATAGATATACCGGTCCCAGACACATTTTTTTCTCTTAATTTGGCCCCCCGAGTCAAAATAATTGCCCAGGTCTGCCCTATAAGAATATTTCTTTTTTTTTGGGAGGAGTCGATTGTGGAAAAAACAAACAAACAAAAAAACAGATCCCATAGTGGGTGAGGATAATGAATTGCTGTGCTGTAAAAGTGTTTCAATGGTAGACTAGACTGTTACACAAACTGATGATGTCCAAGAAAGGATTACTTAATTCCATCAACGGCGCTGTGGTCTCTTGGGGGTGCCCAAGAGACCACAGTGCTTAAAAACTTGCTGCCTTATTTAATTTCAAATTCACTGCTATTTTGGCCCAAAAAAAATCTAGTAAAAAATATATGTGACAAAAAAAAGTCTAGTAAAAAATATGTGTATATTTATTTATATATATATATATATATATATATATATATATATATATATATATAGACATGTCTATATATATATATATATATATATGGATATATATAGACATGTCTATATATATATATATATATATATATATATATATATATATATATATATATATATGGGTTGTACTTGTATAGCGCTTTTCTACCTTCAAGGTACTCAAAGCGCTTTGACACTACTTCCACATTTACCCATTCACACACTGATGGAAGGAGCTGCCGTGCAAGGCGCCAACCAGCACCCATCAGGAGCAAGGGTGAAGTGTCTTGCTCAGGACACAACGGACGTGACGAGGTTGGTTCTAGGTGGGATTTGAACCAGTGACCCTCGGGTTGCGCACGGCCACTCTCCCACTGCGCCACGCCGTCTATATATATATATATATATATATATATATATAGACATATATATATATATATATATATATACTGTAAAAACACATATATATATATATACACACACACATGTACATATATATATACATACACACATATATACATACACACATGTATATATATATATATATATATATATATATATATATATATATATATATATATATATATAGAAAAATATACACATTTTTTATTATATTGTTTTTTGTTCAAATAGCAGTGAATTTGAATTTAAATAAGGCAGCAAGTTTTGAAGCAGCCTTTTTTTCTAACCACTTCCCATCCGTTTTAATGATCTGTTAGTCATTAATCAATCCGTTTTTCTCATACATTTATTAGTGACAGCCCACGACGAACAGATTTGGACCTCTACGGATAAATATGGTGCTCGCCCTCGCTCATTAGCACGTTACAATGCAGCCCGTTTGTTAGAGAATAAGAAGGCAAGAGATGGAAGGAACATTAGTGTTGCCAACTTAGCGACTCCCTATATTTAGGGAGTAATCAGACCACCCTAGATCTGTGATCTCGAAACACAATTTAGCTGGGGGGCCTCTGGGGATAGAGTCTGGGTTAGTCACTTCAGGACCACAGTTTAGCTACGTGACTAAATTTGCCAACTACTTCTACCAGTAGCTATAGTGACTTTAAATAGAAAAATGAATGTATAAATGTTCTGACACTTTTCAGTTCCCTTGGAGATGTTCAAAGACACTTCAGTTCGTTGAAAGGGAGTTGCTTTGGGCCAAATGTACCCATTAAGGAACTTATATTGTACTTGAAAATCGAGGACGTCATTCGAGTATACATTCTCACGCAGTTGCTTTTAGCTGCTGGCATTACACTGCAGGCTCTTCTCACTCATTCCTGTCTCTCCTTTTCACAGACAGAAAGCGCACCTTCTTACACACGTCACATACTGTCACGTCATAGCTCGGTTGGTTTGATTGATACTTTTATTAGTAGATTGCACAGTACAGTACATATTCCGTACAATTGACCACTAAATGGTAACACCCGAATAAGTTTTTCAACTTGTTTAAGTCGGGGTCCACGTTAATCAATTCATGGTAGAGTAGCCGTGCCAGCAACTTGAGGGTTGCAGGTTCGATTCCCGCTTGTGCCATCCTAGTCACTGCCGTTGTGTCCCTGGGCAAGACACTTTACCCACCTGCTCCCAGTGCCACCCACACTGCTTTAAATGTAACTTAGATATTGGGTTGCACTATGTAAAGCGCTTTGAGTCACTTGAGAAAAGCGCTATATAAATATAATTCACTTCACTTCACTTCACATACGTATACACCCTCGCGAAGCAGAGAGGTAGCAGCATGGGTAACGGTAGTTGTGATGCTAGCAGGGCCATGCGAGTGGTAATACGAGAGAAAGAAGGTGCGAATGAAGGAAGAATTAATTCTCAAGAAAAACAACAGGGGGTCCATCGTCTGGGGTTGGTTTGGCTTCAAGTAGGAATATGTCGAACAGACAACCGGAATTTGTCAAGTGTGGTGCTGAAGCATTGATACAAAAAGTAGCATTACTGCTAATATGTAGCATCATTTGAAAAGTCACCTGCCAAAGAATGAAGAGAGCTTACTCCGCATGTCAACATCTCTGTTCGGTGCCACACGTCCACACCATCAAAATGCAGAGGAAAAATTTCCAGATCAACACCTCATAAAAAAAAAAAGTCAACAACAGAATTTAATAATGTCCGTAGTAACCTACCACATAGCAAAGGACGAACACTATTTGATTTCCTGTTATGCAGCTAATTTTTATTTGACACTTAAAAAGGCTGACAATCTTTCACTTTCTGTTTTGAAAATGACATGAATGTTTGTGCCATTGCTTATAATAACTGTTTAATAAATACAGTTTTGGTAAATTGACTTAGTTGGGATTTCCCTCTCTGCATGAAAGTTTAAAATGAGCATATATTAATGCAGTATGAAGAATAATGTTTTAATGTAGACACATAGAATCATCATACTGCTGTGATTATATGTATCAAGTGTTCATTCCAAGGCCAAGGCAAAATATGGAGATATATATCGTATATCGCGATATGGCCTTAAAATATCGAGATATTAAAAACGGGCCATATCGCCCAGCCATAGTTAAAACCTCTTAATTGTCACCAATCAGTAAAAAAATAATGAATAGACTTAATTAAAAGTGTGCAGGATGACTACATCATTAATACATTGATAAAATATCATCAACACTTTAAAAATAGCATTTACCGTAAGTAAAAAAATATTCATAAGAGTATATTTACTACGGCTGCGAATCTTTGGGTGTCCCACGATTCGTTTCAATATCTATCGATTTTTGGGGTCACGATTCGATAACATATCGATTTTTTTTTCGATACGATTCGACTCTCGATTCATAAACGATATTTTTCCGATTCAAAACGATTTTGTATTCATTCAATACATAGGATTTCAGCAGGATCTACCCCAGTCTGCTGACATGCAAGCAGAGTAGTAGATTTAAAAAAAAAAAAAAAGCTTTTATAATTATAAAGGACAATGTTTTATCAACTGATTGCAATAATGGAAATTTGTTTTAACTATTAAACGAACCAAAAATATGACTTATTTTATCTTTGTGAAAACATTGGACACAGTGTGTTGTCAAGCTTATGAGCTGCAATGCAAGTGTAAGCCACTGTGACACTATTGTTCTTTTTTTTTATTTTTATAAATGTCTAATGATATGTCAATGAGGGATTTTTAATCACTGCTATGCTGAAATCATAACTAATATTGATACTGTTGTTGATAATGTTCATTTTTGTTTCACTACTTTTGGTTTGTTCTGTGTCGTGTTTGTGTCTCCTCTCAATTGCTCTGTTTATTGCAGTTCTGAGTGTTGCTGGGTCAGGTTCGGTTTTGGAATTGGATTGCATTGTTATGGTATTGCTGTGTGGTGGTTTGTTAGATTGATTAAAAAGATAAATAAATCAAAAATAGATTTTTTTTAAATGAGAATCGATTCTGAATAGCACAACATATTCGATTCGATTCGTATTCGAATCGATTTTTCCCCACACCCCTAATATTATATATATATATATATATATATCGTGTATCGTGATATGGCCTAAAAATATCGAGATATTAAAAACGGGCCATATCGCCCAGCCCTAGTTGACAGTTATTAATTGTCACCAAACAGTAAAAAAAAAATAATGAATAGACTTATTTAAAAGTGTGCAGGATTACTACATCATTAATACATTGATAAGATACCATCAACACTTTAAAACGGACATTTACCGTAAGTAAACATATTCATAAGAGTATATTTACCTACCCCTATGACTGCACAATGTTTTCTATCCACTGTTTGTAACTGTGTCACACATCAATAATTAAGCAACCATGGCCGCACTGCATCTAGCGAGTGACTGCGTGGACAGATGAGACTGAAAAGGCGTGCAGGATGACTGACTTGGCTGCCGATTGATTAGCAGCAAGTAGACATTAGACAACATGGGGGGGGGGGGGGGGGGGGACGACACTTGCCTATTTCTCATCAGTAAGCACAGTGACTCCAACCTCATTTGCTGCAGAAATATAATTCTATAAAGCTGACTATGCCACAGTGCAGACAAGCTCCTTGCTGGTACTCGGTACAATATCAATTGTTTTCCTATCATGTGCAAGATGAATGTATTGAGCGGTAAAAACCATGACTGCGGTGGTGGGTCTGCTAGCCCACGCCCGCTAATCCGAATTTATGTTGAACCACGGTCCTGCCGAGCTGCCGTAAATAATTTGTTATTATTAAAGGTAGAGTCGAACTGAAATTCCTTGTCATGATTAATTTAATGCTCTCTCTAATATGTCATTTCTAATTCATAAGAGAAGTCAAGCTCCTCTCACTGAGCTCTACTTTGCATCAGCCCAGGGGCATAACAGCGGTAAGTGAATGAATGCACCTTGTCATTAAGGCTGAGTGAAGCCACCGGATTCTATTTGGAGATCAGTGGGCGGAGCCGTGAGGATGACCTCGCCACTTTGGATTCCAACATGGCACTTAATGTCTGGGGTCTTCAGTATTTTTCTCAGGCCAAGGACCCCAATGTTGATGAAATAATGGGAGCCTCTACTTTAAGTATAAATCTTGTAAGGATGCTCCGATCAGGGATTTATGCTGCCGTTTTTGATACTGAACATGAGTGAGATCGGCCGATATCAATATCGATCACGACATCAAATCATAACTTTTTTTGTATTGCACTTCTCTTACACATGCAAGTGGCAAACACAAAGTGCTTTACACAGAAAAGAAAAACGAGAAAAACTCACACACGCACACACACTTAAATTTGTCACCTTCTTGAGACCCACGAAAAATGCCTACAACTTTAGGACCACCCTTTGTATATATATATATATATATACAGATTTGTATTTACAACATTAATAATATATACCGTATTTTTCGGAGTATAAGTCGCACCTGCCGATAATGCATAATAAAGAAGGGAAAAAACATAAGTCGCACTGGAGTATAAGTCGCATTTTTGGGGGAAATTTAGTTGATAAAACCCAACACCAAGAATAGACATTTGAAAGGCAATTTAAAATAAATAAAGAATAGTGAACGTTATATGACACATAAATAACCAATTGAGAAAGTGACTGGTATGTTAACGTAACATATTATGGTAAGAGTCATTCAAATAACTATAACATATAGAACATGTTATATGTTTACAAAACAATCTGTCACTCCTAATTGCTAAATCCCATGAAATCTTATACGTCTAGTCTCTTACGTGAATGAGCTAAATAATATCATTTGATATTTTACGGTAATGTGTTAATAATTTCACACATAACTCGCCCCTAAGTATAAGTCGCACCCCCGGCGAAACTATGAAAAAAACTGCGACTTATAGTCCGAAAAATACGGTACATACTATGGAAATATAAAAAAGCTTGTTGTGAAAAAAAAAGTTGGAATTTCATAAGACAAAGGTCACACATTCACACGAAAAACTCCGACACAGTCAATTTGAAAAATCCCTCCTTTTTAGGACCACCCTGATTTTGATAGATTTCCCCACCAGGGGTGCAAATGAGACATTCTCTATTAGATGCAATGGTTTTAAGTATGGGGATGATGATTTATGTCCCAACTTGTTCAACGGTCCTCATATGGAAGGTACTTTTCCTTGTTGATGGCTCGAGAAGGGTAGAAATACAAGAACACACACAGACACACGTACACACTTGCACACAATCACAAAACAAAACATGGCATGGGACTGGGGATAGAGGAAAAACGCCATTTTTGAGGCGTCCACAATGGAGAAAAACTAAAAGTAATCTTGTCTAAAAAAAAAAAAATTGTATGAAACGTCTAAAAAAATATACATGTAAAAATAAAATATAAATTATACAGTAATAACCTCGTCACGTCCGTTGCGTCCTTGAGCAAGACACTTCACCCTTGCTCCTGATTGGTGGTGGTTAGGGCCTTGCATGGCAGCTCCCTCCATCAGTGTGTGAATGTGTGTGTGAATGGGTGAATGTGGAAATAGTGTCAAAGCGCTTTGAGTACCTTGAAGGTAGAAAAGCGCTATACAAGTACAACCCATTTACCATTTAAGTTAATAAAAAACATAACATACCAAGAATAATAATAGAAATAATAGCAATACATAAAGCAGACAATAACAATACAAAAAAATATTTAAAAAAAACATAAGCTTTTAACACGATCAGTAAAAAGCCTAAAAAAAGGTGTGTCTTTATCTTATTTTTTTTAAAAGATCTACGGCCTCTGCAGTCCTGAGTCTCTCTGGCAGGCTGTTCCACAGGTGGGGGCCATAGCAGCTACATGCCGCCTCAGCGTGGCTCTTTCTTCTAGTATTTGGTAAAGATAAAAAGCTGGTGCCTGAGGACCTCAGCAGCCACGAGAGTTGATACGGTAAAAGCAGGTCAAATAGATAAGAAGGCACAAGGCCATTAAGACATTTAAAAACTAATAATAGAACATTAAAATTGACCCTGAAGCGGAAAGGCAGCCAATGCAGTGACTTTTAAACTGGTCTAACATGCATTGGCTTTTAGATTGAAGATGTTTATGCTGAGTGTTAACAATTTAACAAGCTCAACACAATTTTCAAACTAATTCTTTATTCCCTTTTATTCATGCAATTGTTTGATCAAATCAAAGTTGATAATAAAAAATATAAAGTAAACACTTCTCTCTACTACTCATTTAAATCCTTTGTTTTTTGTCCTGAAAGTCCTCCTGTGTCAAGGCAATTATTCCTGGATTTCGTAAACACGAACAACAACAATAAAATCCATCCATCCATCCATTTTCTACCGCTTATTCCCTTTCGGGGTCGCGGGGGGCGCTGGCGCCTATCTCAGCTACAATCGGTCGGAAGGCAGGGTACACCCTGGACAAGTCGCCACCTCATCGCAGGCCCAACACAGATAGACAGACAACATTCACACTCACATTCACACACTAGGACCAATTTAGTGTTGCCAATCAACCTATCCCCAGGTGCATGTCTTTGGAAGTGGGAGGAAGCCGGAGTACCCGGACGGAACCCACGCATTCACGGGGAGAACATGCAAACTGATTATGAAAAAAATCTAAATTTTGATCTCATCACCCGATATATTGATACTATGTTTGGTATCGACACGACCAATCATACTTGCCAACCTTGAGACCTACGATTTCGGGAGGTGGGGTTGGGGGGGCGTGGTCGGGGGTGGGGGAGGGGCGTGGTTAAGAGGGGAGGAGTATATTTACAGCTATCCATGCATCCATTTGACTCCTAGGTACTTGAACTCCTCCACTTGGAGCAGGGTCTCCTCCCCAACCCAGAGATGGCACTCCACCCATTTCCGGGCGAGAACCATGGACTCGGACTTGGAGGTGCTGATTCTCATTTCCGGGCGCTTCACACTCGATTGCGAACCGATCCAGTGAGAGCTGAAGATCCCGGCCAGATGAAGCCATCAGGACCACATCATCTGCAAAAAGCAGAGACCTAATACCGTGGCCACCAAACCGGAACACCTCAATGCCTTGACTGTGCGTAGAAATTCTGTCCATAAAAGTTATGAACAGAATCGGTGACAAAGGACAGCCTTGGCGGAGTCCAACCTTCACTGGAAACTGGTCCGACTTACTGCCGGCAATGCGGACCAAGCTCTGACACTGATCATACAGGGAGCGGACCGCCACAATAATTGAGTCCGATACCCCATACTCTCTGAGCACTCCCCACAGGACTTCCCGAGGGACACGGTCGAATGCCTTATCCAAGTCCACAAGGCACATGTAGACTGGTTGGTGGCCCAACCCTGAATATTGTAAATACTGTATAGCAGGGGTCCATGGAGGCTGCTAGCAGAAGAACCCCATGGTGTTTTTTTGGTGATTTCATTTTTTTCTCCATTTTAGAAAACACATGTTAACAAAATACCCTTAGGACCAGTTTCATTTAAAACACACTTTTATTGAAGTTATCAAGGGTGTGCCCTTTAAGCGGCCACCGGTAGGTATCGGAACAATTTTCATGAAAAAGTATTCAATCACCGCGATTTAATGGGGTTCAATGCCGATTACTGACTGTATCACTCATGCATCCTGCATCTTATAAAAAAAATTAAAAACAATACCCAGTACCAATCGAGCCCCAGTTGGGGACCACTGCATTAGAAGACAACAGCCTGCCGTTTCCTTAAACTTGGGCACACCAATCTACACCTTTTGACAGTTTTAAGCCAGTAATTTCCAGGAGTTATCTCAGCAGAGTGTGAAGCGACCGGAATGAGAATCAGCACCTCCAAGTCAGAGTATATGTTTCTCACGCGGAAAAGGGTGGAACGCCATCTCCGGGTTGGGGAGGAGACCCTGCCCCAAGTGGAGGAGTTCAAGTACCTAGGAGTCTTGTTCACGAGTGGGGGAAGTGTGGATCTTGAAATCGACAGGCGGATCGGTGCGGCGTCTTCAGTAATGCGGACGCTGTATCTATTTGTTGTGGTGAAGAAGGAGCTGAGCCGGAAGGCAAAGCTCTCAATTTACCGGTTGATCTAAGTAAAGCCGCTGCTCCTCCACATCGAGAGGAGCCAGATGAGGTGGCTCGGGCATCTGGTCAGGATGCCACCAGTACGCCTCCCTAGGGAGGTGTTTAGGGCACGTCCAACCGGTAGGAGGCCACGGGGAAGACTATGTCTCCCGGCTGGCCTGGGAACGCCTCGGGATCCCCCGGGAAGAGCTAGACGAAGTGGCTGGGGAGAGGGAAGTCTGGCCTTCCCTGCTTAGGCTGTTGCCCCTGCGACCCAACCTCGGATAAGCGGAAGATGATGGATGGATGGATGGATGGATGGATGGATGGATGGGCCATAAACTCAGTAATATTTGGTTAAGTGAAGAGAAAAAGGAACATTGTTTTTACTAGTCTTGTTCCGATACTAACATTTTGGTACTGATACCGGTGCCAAAATGATTTCGATACTTTTTGGTACTTTTCTAAAAAAAAAAGGGGACCACAAAAAATTACATTACTGGCTTTATTTTAGCAAAAAAATCTTAGGTTACATTAAACATATGTTTCTTGATGCAAGTTTGTCCTCAATTAAAATAGTGAACATACAAGAAAGATTGTCTTTTAGTATTAAGTAAACAAACAAAGGCTCCTAATTTAGTCTGCTGACATATGCAGTAACATATTGTGTCATTTTCCATTCTATTATTTTGTCAAAATTAATAAGGAAAAGTGGTAGAAAATTACTTAATCGTCCACTTGTTCATTTAATGTTAATATCGGCTTACTTTCACTTTTAACATGTTCTATCTACACTTCTGTTAAAATGTAAAAATCATTTATTCTTCTGTTTGATACTTTACATTAGTTTTGGTTGATACTACAAATTTGGGTATCAATCCGATACCAAGTCATTACAGGATCATACATTGGTCATATTGAAAGTATTGGACATATTTCCTGAGTTTATAAACATAATATCCTTTTTTTTAAAAAACGAAAGATGTTTTGATGCTAAAAATATTGACGTAATCATAGTTTTATCGACTTGATACGCGCCTCTACTTGGTATAATTACAGTAGATGTTAGGTGTGGATCCACCCATAGCATTTGTTTATATTTTGACACCGGTGAGCTACGGTGTGTAGTGAAGCATGTTTAGCTATTCCTCATTCTGCAGGGATGATACTTGTAAGAAACTTTATTTGTCACCATGGAGGCAGGGATTAGTGATTTAGAAGTAGCTAAAACACTGCAGACTGGGGCTGGACTTAAGCCGCTAGCTAGCTAGCCATGTCTTAAAGCACATCTTTCAGTGTTATAACCATACTTGCCAACCTTGAGACCTCCGATTTCAGGAGGTGGGGGATATGCGGGGCGTGGTCGGGGGTGGGGCGGAGGTGTGGTCGGGGCGGGGCATGGTCAAGATGGGAGGAGTATATTTACATCGACAATTCACCAACTCGAGTATTTCAATATATATATATATATATATATATATATATATATATATATATATATATATATATATATATATATATGAAATACTTGACTTTCAGTGAATTCTAGCTATATATATTTATTTTATTATATATATATATATAAATAAAATAAATAGTTGAATTTCAGACGGCACCTATCAAATACACAGTAAAAAAACACAGTTCTACTAACAGTACCGTGCTTGCTGGTTACTAAAAAAACACTTAACACGTAAATCATTGGCCAATCAAAAAGCAACCCCTTAACGGTATAGCCAACATTCACCAGGAGATGGCAACAGACAACATGGAATCACTGTGATGGCGTCGCCATGGCTCTAACTTCCTTGTTTTTCTGCTTCATCTCCTTGTGTGTGCAGTTTTTTAATCAAGTCTGTAGATGTTGTAACGTGATTGGGCAAGCAAGCTGTTTATTTAGTGGGAAAGCGGATGTGAAAACAGGCTGTCCCCAATCAGGTCCGCATGGAGCTGGAGGGGCATGGCCTCCAGCTCCAGCGGAATTTCGGGAGATTTTCGGTAGAATATTTCTTCCGGGAGGTTTTCGGGAGAGGCGCTGAATTTCGGGAGTCTACCGGAAAATCCGGGAGGGTTGGCAAGTATGGTTATAACTTCACCTTCATCTTTAGTTTTAAGCCAAAATTCTCCCTTTTCTGTGTGCATACTGTGTATGTCAGTACTCTGTGATTGTGCGCTGCCGAACATGCTAGACTGCTCGTAAACCAGCAATGACACCACGTGACGACGACAGGGGGGTGCTGAGGTTGGTTGGCCGGTACTTTTCAGAGGTGTTATAGTACCGAATATGATTCATTAGTATCGCGGGATTATACTAATACCAGTATACCGTACAACCATAGTTTTTACTAAAAATATGTATGATTTGTATTTTGCATTATTTAATTAATTACTAAATGCTTTAAAAGGTGCTATATTTTATATTTTAAATCAGCATGCGTCAGAATTGACAGCCAAAATGTCTAACTTGGCTTGATTGCAAAGTGCTATGTTAGCCAATCCATCACTTAAAAACAGCACAACAAAACATGTCTGAGTGGAATGCATCACTCATTCAAACCTGCTAATATTTCATCCGTGAAATATGGACTATACACCGATGTTTCCAAGCACTGCTTCTTGGCTTGCCTCGTCGTACAAGTTTAATGAAGTTCAGTCAGTTCAGTCCGTGCCAGCTGCCTGGCTTTTCCACTTAATGCAAGACCAGCATGGGTCCTCAGAAGATCACCTTGATCAATGTTTGCAATCCATCAAATGCCTAAAGTTGAAGCCGTTTTGCTGCTGCCGCACACCTGATTGAAATGAAAGAGTGACCACTAAGCAGCCTGATTCCCAGCGACCACAACGTGGATGAGCCATCAAAAAATGTTAAACACATCCCGTCGTCTCAAAACTAAACTGGGACTTAAGTCATCAGTTTTTAGGGGACATTGCTGGTTATTACAGTTTCAATTACTGTATTTCCTTGAATTGCCGCCGGGACGCTAATTGATTTAAAACCTCTTCTCACTCCTGCGCTTACCAAAGAAATGCAGTAAAAGTAAGCATGCGCTAATTATTTTAAAATCTCTTCTCACTACAGCACGTACCAAAGGCATGCAGTAAAATTTGAGTGTGATGTAAGCTTGGAGCTTAAATCCTACTGAATAGCTCTTAATCTTCTTCCCTTTATGCGATTTCAAATTACCGGTATTGAAATCAGCCTCCTCTATTTTGAAAATGATGACAGGGGAAGTGTCACTCGTGACCTCACGAGTTTGACCACGCGGTAATACTAAGCATGCGCTAATTATTTTGGGAAGGGTGTTTGACCCGGCAGTAATTCAAGGCAGGCGCATACTACATGCCCTGCGGATATTCAAGGAAATACGGTATGTTCATTATGACCAAGTGTTGCAAGGCTATCCAAACAGAAAAAAATTAAAGCAGGAAACATTATATAAAATGGGGGATGCCAACATGTACTTGTTAAATGGGTTATACTTGTATAGGACTTTTCTACCTTCTGTCATAACTTGGACTTTGGTGCAGTTTGTTTTCCCATGGTGCGAAGCGACTGGACCGGACATGGCGTGAAGGTAATGACATCTTTTATTATTAACTCGAAAATATTACAAAAAACAAAGGGTATAAACAAAAAGGCGCTCTCAGCGTAGGTACAAAACTGGGCTATGAAAACAAAACTATTACTACAACGTAAATTATGGACATCAAACAATACTTGCAAAGTATGGCATGAATAATGAAAACTTACTTGGAACGAGAAAAAAGCATGGATCATCGACATGGATAACAAGGGTGATGTCGCCAGGCTGACTGCCTGGCAACTGCAGGCTCAAATGGTGACGTGGTGATTGATAACAGGTGCATGAGTCCAAGTGAATCAGGTGCGTGACATGAGGACAGGTAAAAACTAATGGGTTGTCATGGAAACAAAACAATGAAGTGAAAAAAACAGGAACTAATGGAGTCTTGAAGTAACATAACACAACTAAACAAAACATGATCACAAAGACATGACACCTTCAAGGTACTCGAAGCGCTTGGACACTATTTCCACCTTCACCCATTCACACACTGATGGCGGGAGCTGCCATGCAAGGCCCTAACCACGACCAATCAGGAGCAAGAGTGTCTTGCTGAAGGACACAACAGATGTGACTAGGTTGGTAGAAGCTGGGGATCGAACCAGGAACCCTCAGGTTGCTGGCACGGCCACTCTCCCAACCGCGCCATGACTATGAAAAGGCCCAATAAACTAAAAATGTACTGTTAATTGAAAAATAATTAAGAATTTAAATATAATTATAAATATGTTAAATTTCATATTACTTCAGAATGCAAAGTAGGATTATCATCTGTGAGTAATACGAATCCTAGAGTGACAGTTTGGGGGAATGTTGGCAATGGATGTTGTGCTTTCAAAAAGACAGAAGAAGGCGAGAGGCAACTTGCATGTAAAAGCCAGTCATTCTATGGATTGAAAAAAAACTAAACTAAAAACAAGTGCTGCTGGGAAGCATGGGAGCATGCTGCAAAACCAAAAGCGAAAATAAATAAACCGAATGCTGGACAACCAAAACTTACAAAAAAAAATGTGGAGCGAGGAAAAACACGCAGGGTAGTTCAGGCTTTATCAGATCCGTCCAGTACGAGGGAACCGTGACACGAAAATTGATGTTCCGACAAAAGAATGATGTTTGAGGTTCAGCTTTGACCAGGGGTGTCAAAGTCATTTTAGATCGGGGGCCAAATGTACTGGTAAAATCATGGCACGATAAAATACAAATAAAGACAACTTCAGATTGTTTTCTTTGTTTAAAATAGAACAATCACATTCTGAAAATGTACAAATCATAATGTTGTCGGGTTTTTTTACACTTACTGTACATGTTGCTGTTATTAGTATTCTACCTTTATTTGTCGTTATGTACACTTCCTGAATAACTGATGTGATACTGTTCATCAGTCAACTCATTGGTGTTCATTTTCAATCTTTCAAGATAAAAAAAAAATATCAACATCAAGTTACAGGATGTTATGGTCATGATCTGTGGTCTACATCTAGTTTTGTTTAGTTATTTTCTGTTAGTTTTGGACTCTTTTAGTTCCTATTTAACACCTCCTAAGTTTGGTTTGGTTGCCATGGCAGCTTATTGTTTTCACCTGCCTCTGGTGTTCAGGACGCTCACTTGTGTCAAATCAGAGGCACTATTTAAGCCTGCTTTTGCCAGTCAGTCATCGTTCGATTCATGCCGTGTCCACAAAAGTTTTGTTACCTTGCCAAGTACTGTAAGTCTTGCTAGTTTTCATGCCATAGTTCATGCTGCTCCTTTCAGGATTAGTTCATGCTGCTCTATTCATGCCATAGTTCATGCTGCTTGTTTTTCATGCCAAGTAAGTTCTGTTTATACATGCCACAGTTTAGTGAGTTTTGTTTCTTGTCCATAGTTCTGTGTAAGTTGTGTTTTTGCGTGTTGCGCCTTTTTGTTTGTTCCTATTTTGATAGTTATAATTAAAAATGTTCCTACCTTCACGCCTGGTCCTGAGTAGTCCGTTTCCATCCCGGGAGAACAAACCCCGCAGCAGGCTGCGAAAACCCCTACGTCATGACAGTTATTTATGTAGTTTGATAATTTTCCTCGACTGGTGCAACAACATCACGTGGTTTATGTTTGTTTACATATGTGTCATCATCTACAAAGATACAAATAATTGCTATAGCGACAGCTAGTGGACACATTTAGAACGGCAGTCTCTTTCATTCAAAAATGGGTATACTTTGCAAACTCATCCCGCGGGCCTGAACAAACCTAGCCTGCGGACCATATGTTCGACACCCCTGACTTAGGTAGTCCTAAATTAACAAACAGAAAACAGGTGGAGGGGGGGGGGGTTAAAAAAAAGTGCTCGAGGACAGGCTTAAAGCAGTTCCAGGAAAACGCCAACAAAACAGGAAAAAAAACTAAAATAAAAGCAAATGACCGGAACTAAAGCATTAAATGGAAGAAACCACTAACAAACGCAATATATGATCAAAGTAACACATTGTTTTTATTATGATTATTAGGGGCCAATGTCACAAAGGGACAGACAACATTATTGAATTTTTAGTGTTTTATTATCATTATTCTTTATTCTTTATTATTGTACCGCCGCCTCTTTGAACTGTAATTTGACCCCCTTAACATGCTTCAAAACTCACCAAAATGGACACACACATCAGGACTGGCGAAAATTGTGATCTAATATAAACAAACAAACCCCAAAACTCTAAATTACGCTCTATAGGTCTCACTTAGACCTATATTTCATACACTGAGAACCCCCAGCTAAAATCAACAGGAAGTTTGCCATTCCCCGTTCAATACAAAAGCTTCTCTCCATTCGCAATACATTAGAGTCTCAAGATGGCGGAACCCTGCTCAGACAAAACTGCCTCTAACTCCCAGTAGGAATGTCAAAGACACATGAAACAAAAACGTCTATGTAGGTCTCACTTAGACCTATATTTCATACACTGACATAAAGCAGCTAAAATCAACAGGAAGTTTGCAATTCCCCATTCAATACAAAAGATGGCTATAAATACTCAGTCCCGTCCATCGCTGCTTACAGCTTTAATATTATTATTAGTATTTCCAACTTCCCAAAATAAATTGAGCACATCACTGCTAGTCTGCACTATACTGAATCGCGACAAGTCTAACGCCGGCCAAGAATGTTGCTGTAATATCTAAACGGCGGACATTTATCCATGAAAAAATAAAGAAGGAGCTGGAACTATTCAAGAACTCCTTCATTCCACACTCCATCCAGCCGTATAATCACTTGCCATATTACCTGACACCTGTCACATATACAGTTGTCACATATACTGTAATATTGTACATGGTAATTGTTATATATTGTATATGTCATGGCGTGGACTTTGGTCTGGTTTGTTTGCCCGTGGTGCAAAGCGATTGGAACGGACATGACGTGAAGGTAAGGACATCTTTTAATTAATGACTCAAAAAAGGTACAAACGAAAGGCGCTCACAGAGGCGGTACAAAAACTTGGCTCTGAAAACAAAAACTCGCACAATGGCAGAACTATGAACAACCAAAACTAAAACACTTACTGTGACCGATAAAGAGCATGGATCATCGGCATGGATAACATGGGTGTGATGGAGGAGGTGATGTCGCCAGGCTGACTGCCTGGCAACTACAGGCTTAAATAATGCTGTGGTGATTAAAGGCCTACTGAAATTAGATTTCCTTATTTAAACGGGGATAGCAGGTCCATTCTATGTGTCATACTTGATCATTTTGCGATATTGCCATATTTTTGCTGAAAGGATTTAGTAGAGAAGATCGACGATAAAATTAGCAACTTTTGGTCGCTAATAAAAAAGCTTTGCCTTTACCGGAAGTAGCAGACGATGTGCGCGTGACGTCACGGGTTGTAGGGCTCCTCACATCCTCACATTGTTTATATACATAGCCACCAGCAGAAGGAGCAATTCGGACCGAGAAAGCGACAATTTCCCCATTAATTTGAGCGAGGATGAAAGATTTGTGGATGAGGAAAGCGAGAGTGAAGGACTAGAGAAAAAAAAGGACTAGAGGGCAGTGGGAGCGATTCACATAGGGGAGATGCTGTGAGAGGCGCCGTGGCAGCCTTGGGGGTGGCAGGACCACTCGGCCAGGCCCAACCGCAACAAGGGATAGAGCCAGACCGCTTTGAACCCGACGCTGACGGTGACGGTCAGGAGGACGCTGCTGATTGTCAGAATCCAGAATGGTAAAATATTCTTTATTTTTCTAAATGATTGCTGCATTATACACTGTACTTTGTGTGTGTGGTCCAATCCAACCGTGTTCGCTTTACATCTCTGTTCCATAGTAAAGCTTGACTGTCATCTTTCGGGAATGTAAACAATGAAACACCAGCTGTGTTTGTGTTGCTAAAGCCGGCCGCAATACACCACTTCCCACCTACTGCTTTCTTCTTTGATGTCTCCATTGAACAAATTGCAAAAGATTAACTAACACAGAAGTCCAGAATGCTGTGGAATTTTGCGATGAAAACGGACGACTTAATAGCTGGGCACGATGCTGGAACAAAATGTCCTCTTCAATCCGTGACGTCACGCGCAGGCATCATCATACCGAGACGTTTTCAGCAGGATTCTTCGGCGCGAAATTTAAAATTGCCCTTTAGTAAGTCAAGCCGGCCGTATTGGCATGTGTTGCAATGTTAATATTTCATCATTGATGTATAAACTATCAGACAGCGTGGTCGGTAATAGTGGGTTTGAAGGGGATATGCAGACAGATTGATCTAACCAGGTTGACTGCATTAGTCGCAGAGGTCAGTTCAATATCAGAAAAAAGTCACATGACGACTAAGCGGCTGTGATTATTAGTTGCTTGGGCTCCTGCTCACATGGGAGTTTTGTGGACATTGTTTGTGTTGGATCAAACTATTTAATAAACTTGTTGGAGAAGTGGCTCAGGATCGAGCCAAAGCAGAATCCATTAAAATTTGGAATGCATCCAGATATTTTCATAAATTTCTCAGGAAATATTACATTGCCCTTGTAGATAGTTACTCTCTCCCCGTGTGCTTGCATTTCTCGCAATAACCCTGCAATACTCCATTATCTTTTTAACCATTTATACAAAACTCAAAACCAGTGAAGTCGACACGTTGTGTAAACCGTGAATAAAAACAGAATACAATGATTTGCAATTCCTTTTCAATTGAATAGACTGCAAAGACAAGATACATAATGTTCGAACTGACAAACTTAATTTTTTTTTGCAAATAAAATAGACTTTTGAATTTTGCGCCTATAACAATCCGGATGGTTCTTTTCCTCTTTGGTCCAGAGAACACGACGTCCACAGTTTCCCAAAAACGATTTAAAATGTGGACTTGTCAGACCACAGAACACTTTTCCACTTTGCACACTGCAAAAAGTCAGTGTTCAAAAACAAGAAAACAATATACAAAAATTAGGGGTATTTTATTTGAACTAAGCAAAATTATCTGCCAATAGAACAAGAAAATTCGTCTTGTCAAGACTTTCCAAAACAAGTAAAATTAGCTTACTTCAATGAAACCAAAAATACCTTAAAATAAGTATATTCTCACTAATAACAACTGTACTACTCAATGAGTACGTATTTTCTATTGTTTCATTGAAAATAAAACAGCAAAGTCCATTTGGCTGTCATCTCTTTTAATATGAGACACAATTGTGTCAAAGTCATGATTTTTTTTTCATGCTTGAAGTAAAAAATTAGGACTTTAAAAAAGTAGTTTTATACTTGTGAGTGTTGATGACACAGCTTTGCAACAGTTGATATTCTAGTTTCAAGCATATTTTACTCAATATAGGTCATCAAATCTCAGCAACAAGCTGTAATATCTTACTGAGTGTTATGTCTGTTCGGCATAGTAATGCCAAAGTTGTCCCCTCGTGGATGTGTCGAACGTGAACACAGAAAAGGTAAGATTTAACAGATTTATGTAAATAACAAAAAGAGCTATATAAAAAAAATACTGGCGGTAGTAGAAAAAAAAAACAAAGGACGCTAGCATGAAAGCTAGGACATACAAATAGACAAACTAAACTGGCACGGAGGCACACAAAAGGGAAAAACAATTCTTCAGCGTGAGAGCTGGAATAATACAAGGGCATTGCGTGAAAAGCTAGCGAGAATGTACATACAAAGATGCACAGGCGTAACTTGTTGCGTGAAAGCAAATTTGCGTCCCAGGCTGAACAACAAAAAAGGCAGGAATATATAAGGCAAGTGATTAGTGGGGACAGGTGTGCAGGACCATGAGTAGCAGGTGAAACTCAATGAGAAACCATGGAAATGGACCAAAGGGGAACTAAGCAGGTGGAACAACTGAGTGATACAAAAACTGGAACAATAAACAATAATATGTGGCGATCCGAAAAGCGGATCTCAATACTGAGATCATTTAGGACCACAGCCCTTAAAACAAGTAAAACTCTCTAACATAAAATCTGCTTAGTGAGAATAATTATTTTATCAGACAAAAAAATAAGCAAATATCACCCTTATTTGAGATATTTCATCTTACTTAGATTTCAGTTTTTGCAATGCATCAGTCCATCTTGGATGAGCTCGGTGTTTCTGTTGTTGCATCAAGCTATAAGATAATATTTGAGAGTACCATGTTTATTACTTAATAAAACTAATGACACTATTACTAATTACATACTTACCTACTTGCTGTACTTATTTTTAAATACAGTTTTTACACTAGCTACACTTGACCTTTGCAAAATTCCCAAATGAATTGAGAATTTGTCTTCCAAATTACATTTCCATTCCATGAATTTAAAGTGAATTTGAATATAAGTTGCAAAGAGGTTGTTAAATTGCAAAACCAATTTGAATTTAAGGAAGTACAATTTAAATTCCATTAAATTTTATGTCGCAATGTCTGTTAGTGGAGCTATTCCACATTTTGACCTAAGAACCACCATTACATGTTATGTAGACCACAAGGAAGTTGTCAGGCTTGCCAGTGATAGTTTGTTTGTGTTTTAGTTTTTCCTCTGTGTGTTTAGTATTTCCTGTTTTTATTTCCTGTCAGCGCTCTTATTTTGTCTGTTTCTTGTTTTTTTTCCCTGTGTGCTGTTTTCCCTCAGCTGCGGCTGATTGGCACCTGGCCACACCTGGCGTCAATCAGCCCGGTTCTATTTAAACCTGTTTTTGTCCTCCAGTCAGTCGCTGGATTATTGTCATGTCGATGTTGCTCTTGTCGTTGCTACCTGTCGTGTCGTGCTTTGTCAATGCAGCGTTGCGGTAAGCTTTATTTGATTGTGGTTTTTAGCTTACTGCCTTTTGTTCCCTGCTTCCAAGTTTGTTTTCATATTTCATGCACGACTTCTGTTTCCTGCTCGAGACCTGGTAGCTTCCACACTAGGCATTTTTGTTTTTGCTAGCTTCCATGCTAAGCTCCGTTTATTTTCTAGTTCCCATGCTAGCTCTTTTTGTTTGTTATCCACCCATGTGCGCGGTTTTTGTTTGTACCCTTTGTTTGATTTTGTTCTAGTATTCTATATTAAATCATGTTTTCTCACTCCATGCCTGCCTCCACCTTTGCATCTTGGGGTTCGTATACAACTAACTCTGACAAAAGTGTTTTAAATGTAGACAAAAATAATCGGAATATGACACCTCTTAATGTGCCGTATTGTCCAAAAAAAAATACGTTAATCTTGGCATACACATAATGAGGTGCAACATGTAGTGATATAAATTCTACAAAAAAACAACAATTTTTTATGCAGCTAATCCGAACTATCTGCGAGTGTGCAGGTTTACATAATGTTGTGACCAGCAAACAAATATGTTTTTTAAGTTCGACTGTGTCTGTATGAAAACAGCAGTGAGGACTATGAAATATATATAACAGTATATATAAATTATATAATAGAGCAGTGGTTGTCAAACTTTTTTCAGGGATGTACCCCCTGTGAACATTTTTTTAATTCAAGTACCCCCTAATCAGAGCAAAGCAAAAGAGATAAAGAAGTAAAATACAGCACTATGTCATCAGTTTCTGATTTATTAAATTGTATAGCAGTGCTAAATATTGCTCATTTGTAGTGGTCTTTCTTGAACTATTTGGAAAAAAAGATCTACAAATAACTAAAAACTTGTTGAAAAATAAACAAGTGATTCAATTATAAATAAATATTTCTACACATGGAAGTAATCATCAACTTAAAGTGCCCTCTTTGGGGATTGTAATAGAGACCCATCTGGATTCATGAACTTGATTCTAAAAATTTCTTCAAAAAAAAAAAGAAATCTTTAACATCAATATTTATGGAACATGGGCAACAAAAAATTTAGCGGTCAACACTGAATATTGCATTGTTGCATTTCTTTTCACAGTTTATGAACTTACATTCATATTTTGTGTCACGCCTGTAAATCTGGTTTTATATTTGATCATGTTTTGTTTTGTTTTTGGACTCTTGTTCCGTTTTTTCACTTCCTGGTTTGTTTTTGTTACCATAGCTACTCATTAGTTTCCACCTGTTTCCCCTAGTCACGCCCCGATCATCAGCCTCTCACACCTGTTTCTAGTTACCACGGCCACTATTTATGTCACTTGCTTTCTTTTTATCGTTCTAGGATTTTTGCATTCTGCCTCATGCATTCATGCCTTCACGCACCCTCGATTACCTTGCTATCCATGCCCTTTGTACCGGTCACAGTAAGTGTTTTTGTGCTAGTTATTCATAATTCTGCCACAGTGCAAGTTTAAGTTCAGTTCATTGTCTTTCATGCCATCGAGCAGTTGTTTTGTTTTCCTGTTTGTATTTTTGTAGCCAAGTTTTGTACCTCTTTGTGAGCGCCCTTAGTTTGTTTATTTTTGTATTTAGTATTCCAAATAAACAACCATGTACTCACATTCACGTCTGGCTCGTCCTGTATTCTCCTTGCATCGAAGAAACAAAAATAACCACAATCCAGGCTTGACATTTTGTTGAAGTATTATTCAATAATAAACTTATAAAGGATTTTTGAAATGTTGCTATTTTTACAATATAAAAAAAAAAATCTGACATACCCCTGGGCGTACCTTCATGTACCCCCAGGGGTACGCGTACCCCCATTTGATAACCACTGTAATAGATATGTATATTATCTTTAAAACGTATCATTGTTTTAAAGATACGTTTGATACTTTTTAAGAGGGTGGGGCGTGGTTGCGATCGCAATTTTGGAACAGCTAAAAAAGTGACTGAACAGAATCGAAACACAAGGCTCATCCAAAACATGTTTCATTCACCACGAGGAAGATTTTTAAAAAGCAAAAAATAATAATAATAAATCATCACAGGTCCCCTCTGAAAGTGACACATTTTTGCTGTAAATTGGATTTAAAGAATTCTCTGAATTGCATTGAACTCTATTCCACATCCTGTAATTCTAACACCAATTCAAGATCAACATTTTGTGGGGTGGGGCCTAATTAATTCAAATTCTAATTCTTCAAATTAACTTAATCAGAATTTTAAATTCTGAATTGTGCACGAGTGTGTCCTCTACTCGAGAGAAACAGTTTTGAGATGAAGTGTCATAGAAGGATCAAATGTGAGCACCGCAGCCAAAGCTCCTCTGTCTCAGAAATATAATGAGACAATTTCATGGTCTGTGGTTGAAGTGAAGATGTGTAATGAATTGTAAAGTTAGGGTGCTCCCCTACACTCTAACAGCAGGTGCATTCATTCAATGTTATCCTCCAGTCACAGTATCTGCTAAACATAAACCTTCATAAAGTCATGGCCAGAATACTTCACAACATACTGGTCATGTTCCAGAAAATACATAATGCATTTTTTCATGCACAACCTTTTTGTTACTGGTAGTATTTTGTTGTTGTTAATGTTTGTTTTGTTATCCATCCATCCATTTTCTACTGCTTATTCCCTTTTGGGGTCGCGGGGGGCGCTGGCGCCTATCTCAGCTACAATCGGGCGGAAGGCGGGGTACACCCTGGACAAGTCGCCACCTCATCGCAGGGCCAACACAGATAGACAGACAACATTCACACTCACATTCACACACTAGGGCCAATTTTTTAGTGTTGCCAATCAACCTATCCCCAGGTGCATGTCTTTGGAAGTGGGAGGAAGCCGGAGTACCCGGAGGGAACCCACGCATTCACGGGGAGAACATGCAAACTCCACACAGAAAGATCCCGAGCCTGGATTTGAACCCAGGACTGCAGGACCTTCGTATTGTGAGGCAGACGCACTAACCCCTCTGCCATGTTTTGTTATAGTGTTTCAAAATCAAATCACACCACACTTTACTATTCTATACTTTGGAACCCATCCATTGAAGTATGGCACTAAATTAGGGGCTAAAGTCCTGTACTTGGAAAAAATTCACTTTGAAACTGAACATTTCAAATTTTGATCCATCCTTCCATCGTCTTCCGCTTAGCCGAGGTCGGGTCGCGGGGGCAGCAGCCTAAGCAGGGAAGCCCAGACTTTCATCTCCCTCACCCACTTCGTCCAGCTCTTCCCGGGGGATCCCGAGGCGTTCCCAGGCCAGCCGGGAGACATAGTCTTCCCAACGTGTCCTGGGTCTTCCCCGTGGCCTCCTACCAGTTGTACATGCCCTAAACACCTCCCTCGGGAGGCGCTCGGGTGGCATCCTGACCAGATGCCCGAACCACCTCATCTGGGTCCTCTTGATGTGGAGGAGCAGCGACTTTACTTTGAGTTCCTCCCAGATAGCAGAGCTTCTCACCCTATTTCTAAGGGAGAGACCCGCCAATCGGCGGACGAAACTCATTTTGCGCGCTTATACCCGTGATCTTGTCCTTTCGGTCATAACCCAAAGCTCATGACCTTAGGTGAGAATGGAAACGTAGATGGACCGATAAATTGAGAGCTATGCCTTCCGGCTCAGCTCCTTCTTCACCACAACGGATCGATACAGCGTCCGCATTACTGAAGACGCCGCACCCCCAAATTTTGATTTGAAAAAACAAAACAAAAAAAATGTGTTTCCAAAGTAAAGATAAGTGCACACATTGTTTCAGGTTGAAAATAATTATTATTCACTGACAAGTTATTTAATTAATTAATATCTCCGGGTTTGGGAGGAGATCTTGCTCCAAGTGGAGGAGTTCAAGTACCTCAGAGTCTTGTTCACGAGTGGGGGAAGAGTGGATCGTGAGATCGACAGGCGGATTGGTGAGGTGTCTTCAATAATGCGGGCGCTGTATTGATCTGTTGTGGTGAAGAAAGACCTGAGCCGGAAGGCAAAGCTCTTAATTTACCGGTTGATCTACGTTCTCATCCTCACTTAATGTCGTGAGCTTTGGGTTATGACCGAAAGGACAAGATCAGGTCCCTGTCTCCCATAGAGATAGGGTGAGAAGCTCTGTCATCCGGGAGGAGCTCTAAGTAAAGCTGCTGCTCCTCCACATAGAGAGGAGCCAGATGAGGTGGTTCGGGCATCTGGTCAGGATGCCACCCGAACGCCTCCCTAGGGAGGTTTTTAGGGCACGTCCAACTGGTAGAAGGCCACGGAGAAGACCCAGGACAGGTTGGGAAGACTATGTCTCCCGGCTGGCCTGGGAACGCTTCGAGATCCCCCGGGAGGAGCTGGACGAAGTGGCTGGGGAGAGGGAAGTCCGGGCTTCCCTGCTTAGGCTGCTGCCCCCGCGACCCGACCTCGGATAAGTGGAAGAAGATGGATGGACGGATAGAATTATTTTTTCAGATTTTTCACTTCCATGAATTTTGATATTGGCCCTGCGATGAGATAACGACTTGTCCAGAATGTAAGCCCCCCTTCGGGTCGACTGCAGTTGAGATAGGCTTCAGTAACCCCCCGTGACCCCAAAAGGGACACGCGGTAGAAAATGGAAGGATTGATGGAATTTAGATATTTGAGCATTTGGGTTTTTATTTTTATTCTTTTTTTTTTTCAGATTCAAACTTTTGGCCTGACTTTTGTGTGTGGGGGCCTGTCATCAAATGAGAGAGGCGAGGCATCATCATGACGAACAGCTTAGCAAAAAGGTTACGGACCGTCCCCCATCACGTTGCCTTCAGGGGATGGAATTGATGGTGTTTATTCATTCAATATTGTGTATAAAACCAAGATTGTCAAAGTTTGTTGTTGACGAACCCCAAGATGCAGAGAAGGAGGCAGGCATTGAATAGGAAAACATGATTTAATTAAAATACTAGAACAAGAACAAACAAAAGGGTACTAACAAAAGGCGCACACCAGGCAGATAACAAACTTGGCTATGAGCAAACAAACTGGAAGCAGGGAACAAAAAACAGTAAGCTACAAACAGCTACTAAATATAGCTTACCGCTACGCAGCAATGACACGACCAGTAGGAACGACAAGTAGAAATGACATTGACAAGACAACAATCTAGCCCTGACTGGAGGAGAAAACAGGTCTAAATAGGAGCGGGCTGATTGACACCAGGTGTGGCCAGGTGCCAATCAGCCGCACCTGAGGGGATACAGCACTCAGGGAGACAAACAGGGAACTGAACCGAAATAAGAGTGCTGGCAGGAACTAAAGACAGGAAATACTACACACACACACACACACAGAGGAAAAACTAAAACACAACCAAACTGTCAGGGGCAAGCCTGACAAAGATAGGCTCAAAATAAAAATAAAAATACAGAATAACTTGGCACAAGAACTAACAAAATGGTACTAACAAAAGGCGCACACCAGGCGGATAAACTTGGCTATGAACAAACAAACTGGAAGCAGGGAACAAAAAACAGTAAGCTAAAAACAGCTACCGAATATAGCTTACCGCTACGCAGCAATGAAATTGGGGGTTATATCACCAAAACCGCTGCTGCTCACTGCTCCCCTCACCTCCCAGGGGGTAGAACAAGGGGATAGATCGAATGCAGAGGTTCATTTCACTACACCTAGAGTGTGTAATTTTTTTAAACTGTGACAAATCAGCTACTATTTTTGCCTCATTAATGTGTCTTTTATTTTCTTCCCCACCATGACCCTTAGCCTCATTGAAGTCCTTAGCCTCAATAAAATCTGCATGGCGAGTGCCTCTTCTCCCATTATAAAATTGTTCCTATATATGCTCCACTTACTGCCACTCATTCTCACGCAATGTCTCTGTGTGTTTTAGTTCCTACGTTTCCTGAAGGCAACGTGTTAGGGGACGGCCCATAGCTTTTTACCAACGCTGTTGGACTAAATTCAGCCCAAAAGTCTAAATCTGAAAAAAAAAAAACTACTATATTGATTAAAAAAAACCCACAATAATAATTAAACCATAAAAAATAATATTTAGATCCGGAGAAAATAGAAGCGCAAATATCAAAACACTCACAGTAAGCTGATTTAATTGCATTTTTACACACATATACATCTCTGGTATATGTACTCGTGTTTTAGTAAGCGTTATTTAGTAAGCATTATTTTGACTACCGTATTTCCTTGAATAACCGCCGGGCATGTAATATGCGCCTGCCTTGAATTACTTCCGGGTCAAACTGGCTCCCCAAATTTATTAGCGCATGCTTACTTTTACCGCCGGGTCAATTTTGTGACGTCACAAGTGACGCTTCCCCTGTCGTCATTCCCAAAATGGCGGAGGTTTTTTTTGCTTTTACTATGTGTAAACCAGGGGTCTTGTTCCATAGCCATACAGATCACACTGATGGTTGTGAAATAAAACAACTTTAACACTCTTACTAATATGCGCCACACTCTATGAACCCACACCAAACACATTTCTGGAGAACATTGGTTCTGTAACACATTATAAACGCAACAAAAGAATTACCCAGAATTCCAATGCATTGATGACTCTTGGCTATATTACACACCCCCCTCTCCGTGCATCGGTTGAGGTGGGCGGGATTGGGGTCGCGTGTATAATATAGCCAAAAGTCATGGATGCATTGGAATTCTGGGTAATTCTTAAGTTGCGATTATAATGTGTTACGGAGCCAATGTTCTCAAGAAATGTGTTTGGTGTGGGTTCACAGAGTGTGGCGCATATTAGTAAGAGTGTTAAAGTTGTTTATATCACAACCATCAGTGTAAAAGGTATGGCTGTTGACCAAGTATGCATTGCAATCTCATATGAGAAGCAGCGATATGCATTTGTCCAGCCGGCACGCAGATAGCATGGTGTAAAGGTGGGCGCGATGACATGTTGTAGAGCAGCGGTCCCCAACCACCGGGCTGAGGCTGCAAGAATTTTTATTTTTTTTTAAATCAGAGTAAATTTTTTACTGCATGCCATTTGTAAGCGCAGGGGTGAGAAGAGGTTTTAAAATTATTAGCGCCTGCTTACTTTTACCTCATGCCTTGAATAAGCGCAGGAGTGGGAAGAGGTTTTAAATTAATTAGCGCCCTGGCTACTCAAGGAAATATGGTATGTCATGTTTTGTGGTCACGTTCTGTTTGGTTTTGGACTCATTGTGCACTCTTGTTTGTTTTTGTCACCATGACAACTCATTGGTTTCCCCTGTTATGTGTTCACGACTCACGTACCTGATTTGTTAGGACTCACGCACCTGTCAATCACTGCACCACAATTTAAGCATGTAGTTGCCAGGCAGTCAGCCTGGCGACATCACCCTCTACACACTCCTGATTTCTCACTTTTTGTCATAGTTTCATGCTTTTCACGTCACAGTAAGTGTTAGTTTTGTTTTCTTAGCCAAGTTTTGAACCTCTGCTGAGAGCGCCTTTCATTTTTTCCTGCGTTAAGATTGTTCCCCGCCTTGTGCGCGCCATTTTTGTTTGGTACTTTTTGAGTGAAAAGATGTCAATACCTTCACGCCATGTCCGGTCCAGTCGATTTGCACCACGGGAGAACAAACCTCACCACAGTCCACGCCTTGACCGACTACCACAATGGGTTTGAATCCCATCCTTGTGGTGCTTTACTAACTTTCTTGCAATATCACATATGTAGACGTAGCCCCTTTTTCCATCAAAAGTTGAAAAACTTAAGGTTAATGGAATCTCGTTTTTTTTTTTAAAGTTACTGTTGTTAAACGAGGATTGTGGCTTCAAGTAAGGGTTAAGGTTTTTAATAACGTTGTTAAACTAATATTGGGCCTTGATCACAGCTTTTCAAGATCGGTTAGGTGGTTTTAAACGAGTTGTGGTTTGAGATTTTATATTATATACATACGTAGAGAATTTAATAACAGACTGGGTTAACACAAGCTCAGAAAGTTGAAGTTGCCGAGACGTTAAGTCACAGGCTGCTAAACATTTGTGTTGTGCACGCGTAGGTTTGAATCCCAGCCTCATCGGGCTTATACGGGGGTCATACTATGATTTTTTTTCTGCATTTAAAACACTTCCTTGTAAACTACAGTGCTTTTTCACTGGTAGCACAAGTGCTACTAAATGAAAAAAAATAGTAGCACAGAATTTTTTTGTAGCAATATGAAATGTCTTAAATATCACAATTTCATTATTAACACTCAAACAGGGTACACATATGCAGTAGTCAATAAAAAGTTTTTAAAGTCAAACGCTCTATTTTTGCAATCAAATTTGTCGCACCGTACACCAGCGCTCTATGTGGTTGCATAGATTATTTTTTACTGACCATCTCCACACCAATTTCTGACTGTCTCTACAGAATGCACAATCATATGTCTGGTCTTATCTACGTGCTTCCACTTCGATTGTGTATTCTCCCCATCAGCCATGTCGTACTTTTTAACGCTTCCATATCAAGTCTACTGACAGATATAAGTTCGAACTATACGTTACTTTGTATTAGGAATAGCATGCATAGCTTGCACAAACCCCATTTCCATATGAGTTGGGAAATTATGTTAGATGTAAATATAAACGAAATACAATGATTTGCAAATCATTTTCAACCCATATTCAGTTGAATATGCTTCAAAGACAACTGATAAACATTTTTTTGGGTGCAAATAATCACTAACTTTAGAATTTGATGCCAGCAACACATGACAAAGAAGTTGGGAAAGGTGGCAATAAATACTAATAAAGTTGAGGAATGCTCATCAAACACTTATTTGTAACATCTCACAGGTGTGCAGGCTAATTGGGAACAGGTGGGTGCCATGATTGGGTATAAAAACAGCTTCCCAAAAAATGCTCAGTCTTTCACAAGAAAGGATGGGCCGAGGTACACCCCTTTGTCCACAACTGCGTGAGCAAGTAGTCAAACAGTTTAAGAACAACGTTTCTCAAAGTGCAATTGCAAGAAATTTAGGGATTTCAACATCTACGGTCCATGATATCATCAAAACATTCAGAGAATCTGGAGAAATCACTCCACGTAAGCGGCATGGCCGGAAACCAACATTGAATGACCGTGACCTTCGATCCCTCAGACGGCACTGTATCAAAAACCGACATCAATCTCTAAAGGATATCACCACATGGGCTCAGGAACACTTCAGAAAACCACTGTCAGAAAACCACTGTCACTAAACACAGTTGGTAGCTACATCTGTAAGTGCAAGTTAAAACTCTACTATGCAAAGCAAAAGCCATTTATCAACAACATCCAGAAACGCCGCCGGCTTCTCCGGGCCCGAGATCATCTAAGATGGACTGATGCAAAGTGGAAAAGTGTTCTGTGGTCTGACGAGTCCACATTTCAAATTGTTTTTGGAAATATTCGACATTGTGTCATCCGGACCAAAGGGGAAGCGAACCATTACAATTGATGTAAATAGGTCTGTAATTGACAATGTCAAGATAAGACTTCATTTCTGATCAATAGCCTTCAATACGCTCATTTTAACTTTGAATACACTGCACACAAGAGAATAAAGCTCATACTTGGTCAACAGCCATTCATGTCACACTAATGGTGGCTGTATGAACAACGCAAACACTGTCATAAACATGTGCCATATAGTGAAACCACACTAAACAACAATGACAAACACATTTTGGGAGAATATTTGCACCGCAAATATTCTCACAACAAAAACACAACAGAATAACTTCCCAAAATTCCCTGCAACATCAACTCTTCCAGGACGCTAAAATATAAACAAACGCGATTGGTGGATCTACACCTAACATCAACAACAACTATAGATAAGTGGCTCTGTTGATGTGAGCTGCTCACTTGCCAAATGTATCCATGCAGCTCCTGCTACGTTAGTACAATATAGTGTTGTCCCGATAAAAAAATGTATTTCGGTATTTTTCAGTACTTTGTGATACTTTTCTAAATAAAGGGGAAAACAAAACATTTCATTATTGGCTTTATTTTAACAAAAAATCTTACGGTACATTAAATATAGTTTTTTATTGCAGGTTTGTCTTTAAATAAAATAGTGAACATATTGGACAACTTGTCTTTTATTAGTAAGTAAGCAAACAAAGGCTCCTAATTTAGCTGCTGACATATGCAGTAGCATATTGTGTCATTTATCAGTCTATTATTTTGTCAAAATTATTGAGGACAAGTGGTAGGAAATGAATTATTAATCTACTTGTTCATTTACTGTTAATATCTGCTTACTGTCTCTTTCAACATGTTCTATCTACACTTCTGTTAAAATGTAATAATCTCTTATTCTTCTGTTGTTTTGATGCTTTACATTAGTTTTGGATGATACCACCAATTTGGGTATCAATCCGATACCAAGAAGTTACAGTGAAGTGAAGTGAATTATATTTATATAGCGCTTTTCTCAAGTGACTCAAAGCGCTTTACATAGTGACACCCAATATCTAAGTTACATTTAAACCAGTGTGGGTTGCACTGGGAGCAGGTGGGTAAAGTGTCTTGCCCAAGGACACAACGACAGTAACTAGGATGGCACAAGCGGGAATCGAACCTGCAACCCTCAAGTTGCTGGCACGGTCACTCTACCAACCGAGCTATTCCGGTACAGGATCATACATTGGTCATATTATAGTCCTCATGTGTCCAGGGACATATTTCCTGAGTTTATAAACATAATATACATTTTATAAACAAACGAAAGATTTTGTGATGCTAAAAAATATCAATTTTTTTTTTTTTGGGGGTTGTTTTTTTTGTTGTCCTGTCCAGCTTCTCAGGCAAATCATATAGTTTATGTAGATGCCCATATCTGCTGTTCAGATTTACTTTACAAAAGAGAAATGTAGGATACTTCTCTTGTTGGCTTATTTAAATTTGACTTTATTAAATGTATTTATATTATCATTTGGTGCAGGCGGGCCAAAGCAGGAGGGGATAGAAAGAGAAAAAAAGGAAGACAGAGGGGGAAATTGTGGGGACAAGAAGGGGATTAGACAGAGAGACAAAAAGAACAGCAAATACAACAATACCAACAAAAACAACAACAACAATAGAACAACACCAGCACATACGTTATGTACAAATGATCGTAAAAGTGATAGCAAACAAGCAGTTAGCCAAATAAATAATGATACAGAAATGACATCATGTGTCCAGGGACATATTTCCAGAAAAAAATGAAAAACGATTTTATGACGCTAAAAAATATCAATGTAATCATAGTCGTGTGGACGAGATACGCTCTTGTACTTGGTATCATTACAGTGGATGTTAGGTGTAGATCCACCAATGGCGTTTGTTTATATTGTCACGCAATACTTTTTAGAGGCGGTATAGTACCGAATATGATTCATTACTAATACCGGTACACCATACAACCCTAGTACAATATAACACATAGCATGAAAAAAATAGTTATCCAAGCTCATCTTAAAATTGTATGATATGAATATATTTTTTTTTTACATTAAGTTACACTCACATCAGTTTTTTTTTATTTAATAACCGTTTTAAGGAATGACATATATTTTGTAGTTTTAAGCAATGCAATATTTGAACCACCTCAGCTGATAGTAAATTGCTTACTTAGTGTTTCTCATTGTGTGCTCTTATCATACATAAACAAGTAAGGTCTTCAAAGTAAATCCAGTCAGTACGTTTTTTTTTTTGTTTTGTTTTTTAATATTTCTGCCTGATTTTGGATTCTCTCCCGTCACTCTGAATAAACGTCCCCTTGTGTACTAAACTTGTTTCTATTTGAATTGTTGTGCGTGCGTGCGCCTGCGGTTGTGTATAATTACTCAGACATGCAAGGTGACTCACCAAGAAGCCCGGAGCCATAGCGAAATAGAAAAGAGAACGCAAGAAAAGAAAGAGACAACAGGGTAGGGAGACGGGGAGGCCAATGTTTTGAGGGAAAATGAATATTAATGATGACCTAGAAGTAGTAACAACATGAAAAGGTGAGTGTACTAATTTTGTCTATGTCCAGGAAAGTGCGATGTACAAATGCCGGCAAATTCCCAGCACATTTCCGCCAATCATCGTAATTTTCTATAATCAAATGTATCTCAGAGTGGCGCACAAACACACATATCATTGACTACTCTAAACTTATGTTTGTTTCTTATGTAGCAAGCAAAGCGACATATGTCAAGACCTTATTGATCAAACACCTACTTCTTGTTCCCTTCTAGAGCGGTAAGTCTTCTGCGATAATTGTGTATCTACAAACCCCGTTTCCATATGAGTTGGGAAATTTTGTTAGATGTTAATATAAACGGAAAACAATGATTTGCAAATCCTTTTCAACCCATATTCAGTTGAATGCGCTACAAAGACAAGATATTTGATGTTCAAACTCAGGAACTTTATTTTTTTTTGCAAATAATAATTAACTTTGAATTTCATGGCTGTAACACATGCCAAAGTAGTTGGGAAAGGGCATGTTCACCACTGTGTTGCATCACCTTTTCTTTTAACAACACTCAATAAATGTTTGGGAACTGAGGAAACTAATTGTTGAAGCTTTGAAAGTGGAATTCTTTCCCATTCTTGTTTTATGTACAGCTTCAGTCGTTCAACAGTCCGGGGTCTCGGCTGTCGTATTTTACGCTTCACAGGTCCGGACTGCAGGCAGGCCAGGAAAGTACCCGCACTCTTTTACTACGAAACCACGCTGTTGTAACACGTGGCTTGGCATTGTCTTGTTGATATAAGCAGGGGCGTCCATGATAACGTTGCTTGGATGACAACATATGTTGCTCCAAAACCTGTACGGACCATTCAGCATTAATGGTGCCTTCATAGATGTGTAAGTTACCCATGCCTTGGGCACTATTACACCCCCATACCATCACAGATAATGGCTGTTGAACTTTGCGCCTATAACAATCCGGATGGTTCCTTTCCTCTTTGTTCCGGAGGACACCACATCCACAGTTTCCAAATATAATTTGAAATTTGGACTTATCAGACCTTTCCACTTTGCATCAGTCCATCTTAGATGAGCTTGGGCCCAGCGAAGCCAGCCGCGTTCCTTGGTGTTGTGCATAAATGGCTTTCGCTTTGCATAGTAGAGTTTTAACTTGCACTTACAAATGTAGCAACCAACTGCAGTTACTGACAGTGGTTTTATGAAGTGTTCCTGAGCCCATGTGGTGATATCCTTTACACGCTGATGTCGGTTTTTGATCCAGTACCGCCTGAGGGATCAAAGGTCCGTAATATCGCTTGCGTGCAGTGATTTCTCCAGATTCTCTGAACCTTTTGATGATTTTACGGACCGTAGATGGTAAAATCCCTAAATTCCTTGCAATAGCTCGTTGAGAAATGTTGTTCTAAAACTGTTCGACAATTTGCTTACAAATTGGTGACCCTCGCCCCATCCTTGTTTGTGAATGACTTAGCATTTCATGGAAGCTGCTTTTATACCCAATCATGGCACCCACCTGTTCCCAATTAGCCTGCACACCTGTGGGATGTTCCAAATAAGTGTTTGATGAGCATGCCTCAACTTTATCAGTGTTTATTGCCACCTTTCCCAACTTCTTTGTCAGGTGTTGCTGGCATCAAATTCTAAAGTTAATGATTATTTGCACCAAAAAAAACGTTTATCAGTTTCAACATCAAATATGTTGTCTTTGTAGCATATTCAACTGAATATGGGTTGAAAAGGTTTGCAAATCATTGTATTCCGTTTTTATTTTCATCTAACACAATTTCCCAACTCATATGGAAACGGGGTTTGTAAATATGAACACTTCCTAGTTTACATTTATTTAAATACGTGTTTAACTTTTATTTATCATGAGTAACAGGTTGTCATTAGCAACGCCGACCGAGCAAAGAGGCAGCCTTTGAGTGATGGTGTGTAACAATAATAATAATACATCTCTGCTATAGATCCATCCATTTTCTACCGCTTATTCCCTTTCGGGGTCGCGGGGGGTGACTCAACATATTTTCTTCACAATAGGGGTGAACTACAAACGTATAACCTGTGACAATATTCCAACATACAGTTGACCGAAGGGTTTGTCATTGGGCTCGGGTATCTCTGGAAAGCAGGTGTGAACCAGAAAATAAACATCTCTCGCTTGGCATCCTTCATTCATGATGCCCTAATAATTAAAAACTAACGTTCTCCGGGGAACCTGCCCTGAACCAAATGGGAAACAGCCATAATGGGAAAGGGGTAATAAGTGCCTTTTTGTCATCAACACACAAACACAGATTTATGAACCTTTCAAACACACTTTCTCTGCCTCATGATTGCTAACTATTCCCTTTGTGTGTGTTTTTTTTTTTTTGCAATTCATCTCTGCCTTGATGTTTTTGATGTCTGCCTCTCATCCAAGTACACTTTTGTGATTTGGTGCAACCACGCCACAATGAAGGACATCGCAAAAATGCAGACTCCGCAAACGTGACACATTGAGACACAAAGACTCAGACAGGTAGGAAAGGCATGAAGGAAAATGATGAATTGGAAGATGATATACAGATATCTATGTTTTTTGGATATGTCCCTATTTCAAATAAACATTAATATATATTATTGGAAGTTTGTCCTTAAATAAGATATGAACATACAACACAACTCGTCTTTTATTGGTAAGTAAGCAAAATAAAGGCTCCTAATTTAGCAACTGACATATGCAGTAACATATTGTGTCATTTATCATTTGTCAAACCGCGGTGAGGGATGTCTTGTCTTGTTTTTTCTGTCTTGTGATTTGCATGTTTTATTTTGAAAAGCAACACAATTTCCCAACTCATATGGAAACGGGATTTGTATATATATATATATATATATATATATATATATATATATATATGATAAATAAATAAATGGGTTGTACTTGTATAGCGCTTTTCTACCTTCAAGGTACTCAAAGCGCTTTGACACTACTTCCACATTTACCCATTCACACACACATATTCACACACTGATGGTGGGACCTGCCGTGCAAGGCGCCAACCAGCACCCATCAGGAGCAAGGGTGAAGTGTCTTGCTCAAGACACAACGGACGTGACGAGGTTGGTACTAGGTGGGGATTGAACCAGGGACCCTCGGGTTGCGCACGGCCACTCTGCCACTGCGCCACACCGTCCCATATATATATATATATATATTATATATATATTAGGGCTGTGAATCTTTGGGTGTCCCACGATTCGATTCAATATCGATTCTTGGGGTCACGATTCGATAATATATCGATTTTTTCGATTCGATTCTCGATTCAAAAACGTTATTTTTCCGATTCAAAATTCATGCAATACATAGGATTTCAGCAGGATCTACCCCAGTCTGCTGACACGCTAGCAGAGTAGTAGATTTTTTAAAAGAAAAGCTTTTATAATTGTCAAAGACAATGTTTTATCAACTGATTGCAATAATGTAAATTTGTCTTAACTATTAAACGAACCAAAAATATCACTTATTTTATCTTTGTGAAAATATTGGACACAGTGTGTTGTCAAGCTTATGAGATGCGATGCAAGTGTAAGTCACTGTGACAATATTGTTATTTTTTTATTTTTATAAATGTCTAATAATAATGTAAATGAGGGATTTTTAATCACTGCTATGCTGAAATTATAATTAATATTGATACTGTTGTTGATAATGTTCATTTTTGTTTCATTACTTTTGGTTTGTTGTGTGTCGTGTTTGTGTCTCCTCTCAATTGCTCTGTTTATTGCAGTTCTGAGTGTTGCTGGGTCACGTTTGGTTTTGGAATTGGATTGCATTGTTATGGTATTGCTGTGCAGTGGTTTGTTGGATTGATTAAAAAAACAAAAAAAAAAAAAACGATTTTTTAAAAATGAGAATGGATTCTGAATCGCACAACGTAAACGATTCGATTTGTATTCGAATAATTTTTTTCCCACACCCCTAATATATATATATATATATATATATATATATATATATATATATATATATATATATATATATATATATATATATATACGTCCAGAGTGTACCCCGCTTTCCGCCCGATTGTAGCTGAGATAGGGGCCAGCGCCCCCCGCGACCCCGAAAGGGAATAAGCGGTAGGAAATGGATGGATGGATGGATGGATGGATGTGTGTATATATATATGTGTGTGTGTATGTATATGTATATGAATTTATGATTATGATTTATGTTGGACCAGCAGAAAAAGCCTCCTTGCTGGCCCTGACGGTCCACTACTGCTAAATATTCACATCATTCCTCAGAGCTGTTTGCCTTGCAGAGAAATGTAGTAACTCAAATTTTGCACTGATTGTCAATCACAAATCTGTTTTAATCGAGACTCCATCCTGAGTCAAATCGTCACTACAAAAATCGGAATCAAATTAAATCGTGAGTTGTTGTAGGATTCACATCCCTACCATCGAGGGCCCGAGCTATGAGAAAAATGCACCTTTTTTAATTGATTTGCTTTATCTTTTGAAAACAGAGGAAAGGGTTTTTTGGTCACAGTTGTGTCACATGTGGGTCACAGTACGACACCTGCCGACCATCGATGCAAAAATGGATGTGGACGTTATGACACTACAGGCGTGCGAGAGCAAACGCCCTCATTTGCAGAGTGATGGGACCTTCCATTAGGCTAACCTGTGAACAAACACATACTCATACGTCTTCATTCCATTCCGTTTCCCGAGAGAGGAGCCAACGTCGATGGCTGATAACAAGAATACAGTAATTACAATCATCAGCGGTAGAGTGCAGTTTGTGGCCGACCAGTTGGAATAGATAATATGCATTTGTGATATTGCTGTGGGTGGCATTTATGTGCTAAAAATAACCCCCCAAACATTTTATTTCCATATTTACTTTCATAGCCATGTTACTGTTTCTTCACTAGTACCTGACCTTATGTTGGATTCGGTCTTTGAATATATGTCTCAGTTTTTGACTATTGTCTTAGCGCTCGTCAGTTTTGTTGTATGGGGGAAAGGTGATGCAAGTTGTAAGGGCCCACACTGCCATACACACCGATATACTTTCAGGGGGCCGGGAATCTGAGCTACGCCTCGTACATATTGTAGCGTATAATACCGCAGAATCCAGTGCCCAATCTCACGAGTTGTTGACTCAGCCTTAAAGTTAAAGTACCACTGATAGTCACACACAGACTAAGTGTGGTGAAATTACCCTCTGCATTTGACCCATCCCCTTGTTCCACCCCCTGGGAGGTGAGGGGAGCAGTGAGCAGCAGCGGTGGCCGCGCTCAGGAATCATTTTGGTAATTTAACCACCAATTGAAATTGCATTATTATCTTTAGTTTAACAAAAAATCTTAAGGTTCCCTTAATATATGTTTCTTATTGCAAATTTGACCTTAAATCAAATAGAGAACATATTAGACAACTTGTCTTTTATTAGTAAGTAAGCAAACAAAGGCTACTAATTAGTTTGCTGACCTATGCAGTAACATATTGTGTCATTTCTCATTCTATTATTTTGTCAAAATGATTAAGGACAAGTGGTAGAAAATGAATTATTAACCCACTTGTTCATTTACTGTTAATATCTGCTTACTTTCTCTTTTAACATGTTATATGTACACTTCTGTTAAAATGTAATAATCGCTTATTCTTCTGTTGTTTGGATGCGTTACATTAGTTTTGGAGGATACCACAAATTTAGGTATCAATCCGATACCAAGTAGTTACAGGATGATATATTGGTCATATTCAAAGTCCTCATGTAGACCTAAATAGACCTAAAAATTAGTGATCATCAATCTTCACCAAGACGTCACTTAAATGACATTCACGGCACCCGAGGGTCTTGTGAGATGACGCTGGCTGCTGCCAGTTCATTATTATGAAAAAATGACAGAGAGGAAGGCGAGAAACACTTTTTATTTCAACAGACTCTCGCGCCGTACCTTCCGTCAAAACTCTAAAGGCCGACTGCACATTTCCTATCTTCACAATAAAAGCCCTGCTTCATGCTGCCTGCGCTAACTAAATACAGAGTCTCGGAAAACTGGCGTGCACAAGCGATCCCTCAGAAAGCTGGCGTGCACATCACTTGTGCACGCCAGCTTTCCGAGACTCTTATTTTGTTAGCGCAGGCAGCATGAAGCAGGGCTTTTATTGTGAAGATAGGAAATGTGCAGTCGGCCTTTAGAG
Organism: Nerophis ophidion; assembly: GCF_033978795.1. NCBI lineage: Eukaryota > Metazoa > Chordata > Actinopteri > Syngnathiformes > Syngnathidae > Nerophis > Nerophis ophidion. Next base: position 18,436,412 of record NC_084635.1, read on the forward strand.
TTTTGACGGAAGGTACGGCGCGAGAGTCTGTTGAAATAAAAAGTGTTTCTCGCCTTCCTCTCGGTCATATTTTAATAATAATGATCTTGCAGCAGCCAGCGTCATCTCACAAGACCCTCCGGTACCGTGAATGTCATTTAAGTGACGTCTTGGTGAAGATTGATGATCACTAATTTTTAGGTCTATTTTTTTTAAAAGCCTGGCTCGAGATCGACCGACACACCCCCCGCAGTCGACTGGTAGCTCGCGATCGACGTAATGGGCACCCCTGATATACACTATATTGCCAAAAGTATTCAGCCAGTTGCATTGACTCACATATAAACTTGAAGGGCCATGTTGGAAGAGGAAGGGGCCCTCTCCAAACTGTTCCCGCAAGGTTGAGAGCATGGTATTGTCCAAAATGTTTTGGTATTCCTTTCACTGGAACTAAGGGGCCAAGCCCAACTCCTGGAAACCATCCCACAACATAATTCCTTCTCCACCAAATTTCACACTCGGCACAATGCAGTCCGGAATGTCCCGTTCTCCTGGTGACCTCCAAACCCAGACTCGTTCATCAGATTGGCAAACGGAAAAACGTGATTCAACACTCTAGAGCAGGGGCCGGGAACCTTTTTGGCTGAGAGAGCCTTGAAAGCCAAATATTTTAAAATGTATTTCCGTTAGAGCCATACCATATTTTTTAACACTGAATACAAATGCGTGTGTTTTTTAAGTAAGACCAACATGTTTAGGGTATAATGACTCTGTAATACTTTTTAATAACATTGTTTTTTCTTGAACAGTTAGGAAGGAAACGGATGGATGGATGGATTAAAATGCAAGAGAATGTTTCGTATTTTGAACGTTATTTTTAACATCGTGACTACCAGCAGAATTATTCATTACTTATCATGATAAGCAATATCAGCTAAGATTTATCTGAAAGCCAGATGTAGCCATCAAAAGAGCCACATCTGGCTCTAGAGCCATAGGTTCCCTACCCCTGCTCTAGAGAAGGCGTCTCCACTGCAGTGGCGACGTGCTTTACACCACTGCATCCAACGCTTTGCATTGGACTTGGTGATGTAGGCTTAGATGCAGCTGACTGGCCATGGAAACCCATTCCATGAAGCTCTCTGCATACTGTAAGTGGGCTAAATTGAAGGTCACATGAAGTTTGGAGCTCTATAGCAACTGACTGTGCAGAAAGTCTGCGAACTCTTAGCACTATGCGAGGAAATTTCACGATTGGATTTGTTGCACAGGTGGCATCCTATGACAGTTCCACGCTGGAAATCACTGAGAGTGGCCCATTCTTTCACAAATGTTTCTAGAAACAGTCTCCATGCTTAAGTGCTTGATTTTATACAGAAGTGATTAGGAAACCTGATTGTCATCATTTGGATGGGTGGCCAAATACTTTTGGCAATTTACTGTACATATATATATATATATATATTTTATTTATTTATTTTTGTCTTGTCTTGGTTTTTTCTGTCTTGTGATTTGCATGTTTTATTTTGGAAAGCAATTCCTCTTGTTTCAGATCACGGGCCCTTCCTCTTGTGTCACCAGTCTGACGTCATCCCCTACCCTTGATTGTTTCCACCTGTTTCCCATTACCCTCATGTTCCATATAAGCTCATGCCTCCCCTTGTTCTGTGCCAGATCATCTCGAGCTTTCGTGTCAGTCTAGCGTCCAAGTTCATATCCAAGTTCATGTCCATGCCTTGCCTCTTTCCACGTATACTCCCTTGGAACAAAAAAAATCACACTCTGTAATTTTGAATTTAAGTTTTTTCTCCTCCTCAGAGCGACTTTTGTAATCTAGCCTTTGTTCAACCGAAGTGGTGAGTTTAGATTTTTTCTAATAACCCTTTCTTCTTCAAAGTTTTGAGTGATTTCCGTTTACCTTTATTAGAGTATAAATTTTTATAGTCATTTTTGTTCTTCCCCCTGTTGGAGCATTTTATGTTAATTTTTCATAGCAGATACAACACTAATTATAGTTAGTCTTTTTGTTGGTATTTTCCTCCTTTTTTTTTTTTGGAGTGATTTTCGGTAAATCCCTTTTTGGAACATTTTCCGCTGACCGTTTTTGTTTATTCATAGAATGCGTTTTACTCTGGCTCTGGAGGTTTAATTGTTTCTTTCAAAATAAAAGCATTACTAAGAACCTCATCTCTGCATCTGATTCCACTCCTTAATCAAAGCCTGACAGTTTGTGTCACGGTGGCGCATTGCGAATGTTGGCATGACCACAGGATTCAGAGACAGCAAGAGACTCGCAGATAAGTTTGTTAATTTATCCGGAACGTCATGGCATGAAGAGGGTGTAGCACACAGCACATAGCAGAAACAACACAACAAACCACCACCGTCTGGCACTTGGTGCTCGCAAATAAACCCTCCTAATTACAAACATGTCACAGGTACATAGGATCAACACTCCAGCCAGAGAAAGTGGACCAAAAAAAACAAAATAGCGCAGGACAGGCAAACATAATACAGAATCACAACAGTCATGATGGAACACGACAAGACTCCACCCAAAAATAACAGATTTTAGACATTTAAAGGCAGTCTTAGATGTAAAACAAATGTTCAAAACCAATTGAGGGTGGAGGACTGCCAAACTGTGCTAACTGCCAGGATGAACTGAAGGGACTGTCATGAGTCCCCGCAGCCAGCAGAATCAGATGGCAACTTGCATGTGAGATGGTCCCTTCATTAGGAACAGAGGTAATGTAGACTGACCATACGTCCTCTTTTCCCGGGACATGTCCTCTTTTGCGGGACTGTCCGGGGTGTCCGGGCGGAGTTTCTTAAATGCCTCAAATGTCCGGCATTTTGTGTCAACATTGCGTGTATTTCCAATGTACGTACAGTAGAGATGCGCGGTTTGCGGTCACAACCGCGTAGTCCGCGGATAAGGGTGACATGACGAAAAAATAGATTTTAAATAGATCCGGGCGGGTGGCGGTTGAACCAATTCGGAAATATATATTGTAATAATCCCAGGAATGTAGGCTCATACAACTTCTTAGTTTGTCTTGTCTTTATTGCACAAGATGTAATACAACCACACAACAACTCTCATGTCTCTAAAGCTTTTCCCGGGACAACTCGAACTCTCACTTCCTGTTGATAACGTCACTTCCCTATCTCTCCCGGAAGTCCCGCCCTCCCAGTCAAAGTCATTGGCTAACACCCCGTAGCCAGCCGCTACATTATACATAGTTAAATGTTATGTTGAAGAGGTTCATTTAGCCTACTGACGTGTATTTATAAATGGTTGATTTATATAGGCTAGTAGGTATGTACCTGACAACTCTTGATGGTACAATCCATATAACACGTCACAGACGACGTCACGCTAACATCACATGACACCTCTGATGAAGGCTGCAGAAGCAAGGTAGCCCAAACTTGTCAGGTACAACACTTTACCTTACAAGCCTATAGAAATCAACCATTTATAAATAGTTCAATGTTGTTACCCACATACGAAAAACAAGCAGCACTCTTTGAAACAGTATGTGGGCATACTTTTATTTTCAAGTGTCTCGTTTGGTCTGTCGACGGATGTAAGGAAGCTACTTCCGGGTATGGCCAACGAGGTATTTGTCATTTGTTGGTATTTTACATCGAGAGGAGCCAGATGAGGTGGTTCGGGCATCTGGTCAGGATGCCACCCGAACGCCTCCCTAGGGAGGTGTTTAGGGCACGTCCAACCGGTAGGAGGCCACGGGGAAGACCCAGGACACGTTGGGAAGACTATGTCTCCCGGCTGGCCTGGGAACGCCTCGGGATCCCCCGGGAAGAGCTAGACGAAGTGGCTGGGGAGAGGGAAGTCTGGGTTTCCCTGCTTAGGCTGTTGCCCCCGCGACCCGACCTCGGATAAGCGGAAGATGATGGATGGATGGATGGTATTTTACTTGGTAAAATGTTTGATCCACATGCTGTGCATGTTATTATTTTTACGTTTTTAACATGCTTTATTTATTACAGTTTTCACAGTGAATTTGAAGGGAAAGGAAGCCTTCAAATAAATCAGTTCAACAAAGCCATTGTGTCTGTGCTATTTGGAGGGAGTTGCACTTTCTAACTTCACTAATGCCTTGCATCGTCTATATTAGATATATAACAACGGGCGGGTGGCGGGCGGGTGTGGCTTTGATGAAATGTTGGTTCGGGTGGGTGGCGGGTGGATGACGACTTTAGTGATGCGGTTGCGGATGCTATAATTGCCTATCCGCACATCTCTAACGAACAGGGTTAAACAAAAAAATTGTGAAGGTGTGCGCACGCAGCTACAGTCGTGAGGCAGGTACAGGTAGAGCGAGAGAGAAAGGTAGTGGTTAAATTATCGATCCAGGCATACTTTGCCTTCCAGGTCACACTTAGGGTGGCCGTATAAACAACTTTAACACTGTTACAAATATGCGCCACACTGTGAACCCACACCAAACAAGAATGACAAACCAATTTCTGGAGAACATCCGCACTGTAACACAACAGAATCCCTTGCAGCACTAACTCTTCCGGGATGCCACAATATACACCCCCTGCTACCCTCCACCTCAACCCCGAATATGTCACATCAAATATTCCATTTTGAAAAATATATTTTGGTGGAAGATTTTCCATATTTTGTGTTTGCCATTAAAAAACAGTTTTGTTTGGCAAAAAAATGGCAGAAAACAAACAAACGAAAAATCAACATTAAAAAAAAAAAAAACATTTTGAAATGAGGAATAGATCTGAAGTAGACTCCGGATATTTTTAAGCATTTAATATAACATGTATGTATGCCCTGGCACACCATTATCATCATTTCATGACCCAAGCAAAACACTTTTTACACATTTACACTGAAATAAATACACCTACAACTTATTAAATAAAAACATAGAAAAAACTACCAGCAGCTGTAAAGATTGAATGAAAGAAGAAAGTGAATGAATGTTTATGACTGAATACATTTACATATGGGCGGGGGGGGGATATTTCAGCATCCCGGAAGAGTTAGTGCTGCAAGGGCTCCCGGGTATTTATTCTGTTCTGTTTATGTTGTGTTACAGTGCGGATGTTCTCCCGAAATGTTTGTCATTCTTGTTTGGTGTGGGTTCACAGTGTGGCGCATATTTGTAACAGTGTTAAAGTTGTTTCTACGGCCACCCTCAGTGTGACCTGTATGGCAATTGACCAAGTATGCGTTGCATTCACTTGTGTGTGTTCAAAGCCGGAGTTATTAAGTGACTGGGCCGGCATGCAAAGGCAGTGCCTTCAAGCTTTATTGGCGCTCTGTATGTCTCCCTACGTCCGTGTACACATTTTAAAAAGCCATATATTTTTTGCTTTTTAAAACAGATACCGGTAATTTTGAAACCAATACCGATAACTTCAGATATTATATTTTAAACCATTTATCGGCCGATGATATCCATCCATCCATCCATCTTCTTCCGCTTATCCGAGGTCGGGTCGCGGGGGCAGCAGCCAAAGCAGGGAAGCCCAGACTTCCCTTTCCCCAGCCACTTTGTCTAGCTCTCCCCGGGGGATCCCGAGGCGTTTCCAGGCCAGCCGGGAGACATAGTCTTATCGGATAGTATCGGCAGTCCGATATCATCGGACATCCCTAGTCAGCATATATTTTGGATATACATGAACACAGACACGCTAAGTGGGATGCGCTCTCTATCTTGCTCATTTAAAAGACGCACAAGCTTAATAGATCAGATCATGTTTAAATTCGTGCATTAATACATTAGTACAGGGGTCGGGAACCTTTGTGACTGAGAGAGCCATTAAAGACAAATATTTTAAAATGTATTTCCGTGAGACCCATATAATTATTTTAACACTGAATACAACTGTCAGGTTCAAACACTGATGACATCTATTAAACAGACAAGAAGCAAGGAATCAAACAGAGACAGGATTCAATTTAGCTCAATGAGGAAAAACAAGAGAATTCTACGCCTCTGTTTTAATTTGGACTTTCCCTGATTACTACAAAAAAATGCGTGCATCTCTTATTCTTTTCAATAACATTGTTATTCTATTCTGAAGCAAACCAATAATAAATAAAATACTTTTGAGCATTAATGCAACTTCATGAACAGGTGCGACAAAAACGGATGGATGGATTCAAATACATGAGAATGTTTTATATTTTGAACGTTATTTTCGACACTCTGATTACCAGCGGAATTATTCATTACTTATCGTGTTAAGCAACGTCAGCTAAGATTTACCTGAGAGCCAGGTGCAGTCATCAATAGAGCCACATCTGGCTCTAGAGCCATAGGTTCCCTACCCCTGCATTAGTAGATATGGCCTTACATGTTTTGGGACTACGGATGGAAATAAGCCTCTGGCCAGTATCTGGTATGTTTACATGTTTCAATGCATTACAGTATGTAGAGAAATGTTCATTAACATGCATACCCTTCTAAATATGTTGAATCTAATTGTACACTTCTACACATATACTATAAATTAAGTTTCTGAGTGCAGAACATGTTGCTTATAGTGCTGTTTCAAATCACTGTCGTCACACACTTTAGATCGGAATATTCTCCCACTTTTTAATGGTAAATTGTAACCCCGCGACAAAGCATTTCAATCGCCTGATAAATATTCATTTTCAATAATTGACTTGGGGACGGCGTGGCGTGGTTGGGAGCGTGGCCGTGCCAGCAGCCTGAGGGTTCCTGGTACAATGCCCAGCTTCTACCAACCTAGTCACGTCTGTCGTGTCTTTGAGCAAGACACTTCGCCCTTGCTCCTGATGGGTCGTGGTTGGCGCCTTGCATGGCAGCTCCCGCCATCAGTGTGTGGATGTGTGTGAATGAGTGAATAGAAAAATTGTGTCAAAGCGCTTTGAGTACCTTGAAGGTAGAAAAGCCCTATACATGTGTACAGTGGGGCAAAAAAGTATTTAGTCAGCAACCAATTGTGCAAGTTCTCCCACTTAAAATGATGTAATTTTAAGTAAAAACAAGATTTAATCTTCAACTCGGAAGCTACAAAAAAGTACAAACAAAAGGCGCACACAAGGCGGGAACACAACTTAGACAAAACTATGGACAATAAACAAAACTTACTTGACAGGAAAACGAGGATTGATCTATGGCATGGAGGAGCAGCATGAACTTTGGGGTGAAAAAACTAGCAATGTCACCAGACCGACTGACAAAGGCAGGTTTAAATAATGCTTCTGATTAGTGCTCGGGAAGCAGGTGAGCGGGCACTAATCAGAGACAAGTGAACACAATGAGTAGCCACGGTGACAAAGCAAGCAAGAAGGTGCAAACAGAAACTAATGGAGTCTTAAACAGAAAAGATAAAAAATGATCCTAACCACGGACCATGACAGCCAATGTTTACCATGCTGACATTTTTGTGCTGTGACATATTCCTCCAGACCTCTTTTTACTCCGCCATGCACCAGCAATCCAATTGCCTGTTAGCAATGACAATGAGAGAAACGTCTGTCACAACTGAAATAAATGCAAAGTGAGAAGACGGAGGCTGAGGACTTTTTCCAAACTAATTAAATGTTTCTGCAACAGCTTGTCCAAGATGTGCGTGGTGGTGTTGAGCTATGCAATTTCTTTCTTCCTGACAACCCCCGGAAGAAGACTTGGAATTACACAATTACCAAGGGCTGAAGGCACCGACTGTGATCCGGGCAGGATTTCATTCAACCCAAGCCTTACTTCTAAACCAAAATGACCAAAAATTGAGATTGCTTAGGATGAAGGATGAAGTGGCTGCAGAATGGTTGCTGATAATGGTAATGGTCTTTTTTTGCTTCGGTCATACTGTAATATCACATGTCTACATTTGCATAAATCATCATGTTTGTTTAGTTATCTACCTCGCAGTCGAATTGTTGGACGTTAAACTCCCTCCCGCCTCTATAGGGGAGAGAGGACACAGCGGGTGTGTTGGGAAGATAGGATGTTACTAGAGGAGGAACGCGAAACTTGTCTTGACGCGCCGCACTCATTAAAGGCCTACTGAAATGATATGTTCTTATTCAAACGGGCATAGCAGGTCCATTTATATGTGTCATACTTGATCGTTTCGCGATATTGCCATATTTTTGCTGAAAGGATTTAGTAGAGAACATCCACAATAAAGTTTGCAACTTTTGGTCGCTAATAAAAAGGCCTTGCCTGTACCGGAAGTAGCAGACGATGTGCGCGTGACGTCACTGGTTGTGGAGCTCCTCACATCTGAGATTATTCTAGATCATGGGTGTCAAACTCTGGCCCGCGGGCCAAAATTGGCCCGCCGTGTAATTTCATTTGGCCCTTGAGGCAATATCAAATTAACGTTACAGCTGGCCCGCCGCTGTAACACCGCATTCACCACTAATACTCATACTCGTCAACGCTCCCGATTTTCCCAGGAGACTCCCGAAGTTCAGTGCCCCTCCCAACTTCTCCCGATTTCCACCCACACAATAATATTGGGGGCGGGCCGTAAAAGCACTGCCTTTGGCGTTCTCTACATGTCGCCGCGTCCGCTTTTACTCCATAAAAACAGCGTGCCGGCCCACTCACATAATAAATGCGGCTCATACACACACACAAGTGTATGCAAGGCATACTTGGTCAACAGCCATACAGGTCACACTGAGGGTGGCCATATAAACAACTTTAACACTGTTTCAAATATACGCCACACTGTGAACCCACAGTAAACAAGAATGACAAACACATTTAGGGAGAACATTCGCACCGTAACACAACATAAACACAACATAAACACAACTGAACAAATACCCAGAACCCCTTGCATCACTAACTCTTCCGGGATGCTACAATATACACCCCCGCTAACACCAAACCCCGCCCCAACTCAGATGCGCCGCCGAAAAGAGGCATTCAATTTGTATTTTTATTTTATTTGATATGCCATTGATATTTTTTAATTATTATTATTTAAAACTCAATATTGCATGTCACTATAAAGTTATATAAGCCTTGCTTGGTCAATATTCAATGCAAAACTTGTTTGGGTCCCTATTAAAGGATTCATTTGTTCAACTTCGGCCCGCGGCTTCGTTCAGTTTTAAATTTTGACCCACTCTGTATTTGAGTTTGACACCCCTGTTCTAGATTGTACCTAATGTCATGACTGTTTTTATTGACTATTGCGTATATTATTGATTATGGGATAAGCAGCAGAAAATGGATGGATGATACTTTTTCGTCACTTATTGTTTGTCTTTGGTACACTAATGTGTATATTTTACGCCATTGGTTCTTTGTTTTATTTTTGCAAAAATGTATACAGTATATCTATTTTTATATTGCTATTTTTATCTTTGGTATGAAAATTATTATGTAACAAAAGTTATTAGTATTTTTTGGTTCTTTGTTGTTGCTATTTTTGTATTGTGACAATTTAATATTGGATCATGTTGTACTGCATTTTAATCTTTTGTTTTGTTGTTGTGTGATGTTTTTTGCCTGGACCCCAGGAAGAATAGTCTCCACTGCGGTGTAGACTAATGGGGATCCTTAATAAACTAAAACTAAAAAGATTGTTTACAATCATGGCCACCAGCAGCGAGAGCGATTCGGACCGAGAAAGCGACGATTTCCCCATTAATTTGAGCGAGGATGAAAGATTCGTGGATGAGGAAAGTGAGAGTAAAGGACTAGAAAAAAAAAGGACTATACAATGGGAGCGATTCAGATGTTATTAGACACATTTACTAGGATAATTATGATAATTACCTTATCTGCTTATTGTGTTACTAGTGTTTTAGTGAGATTATATGGTACCTGAAAGTCGGAGGGTTGTGGCCACGGGTGTGGTGACCCCCCAGTGTCTCTGGTGCGAGGAGGTAAAAGTGCGCAGCTGCAGGAGGACGCAAGCTCCGCTCATGTCTACGGTAAGAGACGATTTATTAGCACAATTTTCTCACCAAAAGCTGCCGGTTGACATGTGGTCGGGAACCATGTACGCTTGACCGCTCTGTTCCATAGTAAAGCTTCACCTTCGGGAATGTAACCAAGGAAACACCGGCTGTGTTTGTGTTGCTGAAGGCAGCTGCAATTCATCGCTTCCCACGTTCATCTTCTCTTCTTTTACTTCTCCATTATTAATTGAACAAATTGCAAGAGATTCAGCAACACAGAAGTCCAGAATACTGTGTAATTATGCGATTAAAGCAGACTACTTATTGCTTGGATCGGGCTGGAAGAACATGTCCGCTACCACCAGTGACATCAAACACACGCGTCATCATACCACAACGTTTTCAAAAGGATACTTCGTGGGAAATTTAAAAATTGTAATTTAGTAAACTAAACCGGCCGTATTGGCACGTGTTGCAATGTTAATATTTTATCATTGATATATAAACTATCACACTGCGTGGTCGGTAGTAGTGGGTTTCAGTAGGCCTTTAACGGAGCTCGCCTTGCCACCTCGTGCCAATGGCAGGCAAAAGCGTGCCGTCAGCCCCAGTGGGACTCGCCAGAGGTGCTTTTTGTGTCATTCTCGCCAGTTCCAGGCCCTAAATAGATTTCAAAGTGTCCCAGCTTGTTGGATCATATCCTCAGCCATCTACTTTTCAGGTGAGAGGCATGATTTATGATGTAGAACAGGGGTCGGCAACCCAAAATGTTGAAAGAGCCATACTGGACCAAAAATACAAAAAAAAAATCTGTCTGGAGCCGCAAAAAATGAACAGCCGTATATAAGTGTTATAATGAAGGCAACACATGACCTAAAGGCCTACTGAAACCCACTACTACCAACCACGCAGTCTGATAGTTTATAAATCAATGATGAAATATTAACATTGCAACACATGCCAATACGGCCTTTTTAGTTTACTAAATTACAATTTTAAATTTCCCGCGGCGTTTCCGGTTGAAAACGTCGCGGAATGATGACGCATATGATGACGCGTGTTTGTGACGTCTCAGGTTGGAGGGGACATATTAGCCCAGCACCACTTACGGCTAAAAGTCGTCTCTTTTCATCGCGTAATTACACAGTATTTTGGACATCTGTGTTGCTGAATCTTTTGCAATTTGTTCAATTAATAATGGAGACTATAAAGAAGAATGCTGTTGGTGGAAAGCGGTGGATTGCAGCTGCCTTTAGCACTGAAACACAGCCTGTGTTCCTTTGTTTGTTGTGAAGCTTTAACACAGAGCGGTCAAGCGAACATGTTTCCCTACGTCAACAAGCAAGTTTTTGATGGGAAAATTGTGATATTAAGTCAGCTCTAACCAGAGACTTCAGTGGATTATGCGACTTCCTCCTGCAGCTCAGAAAGGCAGCTGTGATCTTGGCTCCTCCATTGGCTTCTCTCAGAGACACTGGCGTTCACCGCAGCCATCCGACTTTCAGGTATGACTTTACAATCTCACTAAAACACTATTAAAACAATACGCAGATAAGGGATTTTTCAGAATTATCCTAGTAAATGTGTCTAATTACATCTGAAACGGTCCCACTGCCGCCGCCTGGAGCTGTCGCTTTTTTTTTTTTTTTTTTGTGCTTCACTCTAACTTTCCTCATCCACAAATCTTTCATTCTCGCTCAAATTAATGGGGAACTTTTCGCTTTCTCAGTCCGAATAGCTCTTGCTGCTGGAGGCTATGATTATAAACAATGTGAGGATGTGAGGAGCCCTCATCGTCTGCTACTTCCGGTACAGGCAAGACTTTTTTTATTAGCGACCAAAAGTTGCGAACTTTATCGTCAATGTTCTCTACTAAATCCTTTCAGCAAAAATATGGCAATATCGCAAAATGATCAAGTATGACACATAGAATGGACCTGCTATCCCCGTTTGAATAAGAAAATCTCATTTCAGTAGGCCTCTAAGTGTCTATATTAGCCTACTATCAAAATGTCACAGGCTAACACAAATCTTCGTTGACAGAAATGTTGAAATTCAAATATTTATTCTACCCATTTTTACAACATTGGAAAACATTAGTAAAACAGAGGCTTCTCAGAGGGTGAGATAACGTTTATATATTACTGGCTTAGAATGGCCAATGGTCCAAGTTAAAGAAAATGGCGGGCTGTCTTCTTCGAATGGATTTATAACAATCTATGCAAGCTGAAATGCAGGCAATATTACATATAGATAATATGTCATTAAAAATGCAGATATAAATTAAATAGACAGAGGACATAGGGAATTAAATGAGCTCAAATATACATACAAGTGAGGAATAATTATGCAATATATACATAAAGCTATCCTAAATAGCATTTTAGCTTTGATTAGCTTGAAGTCATGCACAGACAATATATGATAAGCATTGATTAGCACTCCACACAAGTCAATAATATCAAACAACATCAACAAAGCTCACATTTGTGCATTCACACACAGCATAAATAGTTTGGGGGACAAAATGAGACAAAGAAAGAGTGGCGTAAAACAAGAAAGTTGTACATTATATCATTATTGATTTACGTGCACCCCGACTTAAACAAGATGAAAAACTTATTTAAGTGTTACCAAGGTCAATTGTACGGAATATATACTTAAATGTGCTATCAACTAACTAAAGTTTCAATCATTCAATCAAACATGTAAACAAATTCCGGTGAGTTCAAGGACTGCCAAAATTAGTAGGATAAAACGGCACTCGCCAAATACTCTTATCAGAAAAGCATGTTTAATATAAATAGTGGGATTGTCCTAGAGAAACCCTATTAAAACAAAAATACATTTTTTCCCCATCTTTTTCTATTTTCATACATTTAAAAAAAAAACTCCAGGGAGCCACTAAAGAGGCGCTAAAGAGCCACATGCAGCTCTAGAGTTGCAGGTTGCAGACCTCTGCTCTACAATAAACTTACATGGAGCAGGGAAGCGAGGAAACAGCAGACCAATGGATGATGTAAACATAGTGTAAGTTTCACTGAAAGTTACACTTAATATTTTTGTTGTAAGGGTTAATATTTCTTGTTGAAAATTATTACGGCTGTGAATTTATGTTACATTTTTTATAAATATGACAAATTTTGTTTGATATAAAAGGGCAATTTATTTCCTTTTGTTACACCGCAATTCTCGCAAGGTTTTGGTTCAGTACAAGAGGCTGCGAGGCCTGCATTCAAGACTTTGAGCGAGCCATCTACAGGAGTAAGAACATTTAGCCAGCTACACAAGGTATTTTGTCATATTGTGTCGAATTGTTCTGTATATTTGTAAAGTACGTTGGTCTATTTATTGTACGCTCATTAAGTATGCACGAGACTGAATATATTTGCTGCCCAAGAACCTCCGAAGTGGCAGGCGGCCTTGAGGTAGACATTTTGTTTAGCACTTTATTTGCCTGTGACTGGACTATGTCTAAAGTATTTCATTTCTTGTCCTGTAGTTTTCACTGCATAAACCCAAGTAAGGCGCCCGTCTTTAAGAAGCTGTGCCTGTGTTGTCATTTCGAAGCCACACATGGGGACACACGGAAGAGATCATGTCACATAGTTTGTCTGCTTTATCGCTTATAATAATATCACCAATACTTGGTCAATATTCAAGTCACAAAATGTGAATGGAGTACTTTTGACGCTTTTTGAATGGTTGTTTATCAGCTTTTATGGCCGCAACAGTGGAGCTGCCATTGGCTCCTCTGTAAGCAGACTTTTATTTACGCTTATTTACGTGGACACTATCGGGTGTGCCTATGTTTGCATCATTGAGTGGTTTGCTGCGTTCTCATTTCTTTTCTCTCTGTAAGTTTATTGTAGATCATAAATCATGCCTCACACCTGCACAGAAGACGCCTGACTCGGTATTCCGACAAGTTGGTACATTTTGACAGCCATTTAGGACCCGAAACTGGCGAGGACGACACAAAGAGTCAGTTATGGTCAATTGACTTAGTTGTGATTTCCCTCTCTGCATGAAAGTTTAAAATGAGCATATATTAATGCAGTATGAAGAAGGTTTTAATGTTGACACATGGAATCATAATAATGCTGTGATTATATGCATCAAGTATTCATTCAAAGCTAAGGCAAAATATTGAGATCTATATCGTGTATCGTGACATGGCCTAAAAATATTGAGATATTAATAAAAGACCATATCGCCCAGCCCTACGCCAAACTCACTCTCTTGGCTTCAGTAATCCCCAACATTTCAAACTCTTCGTGTTCACTTCTATAAGCAGTAGTTCATCCTCGGTATGTTCAGGTTCAAAAAGATGAATCCTCATTTGTGCAGACATAGTAGGCTGTGTTGTCTATTACCAAGTCTGCCATGATTACATCACACTCGCATTAGTTTCGAGAAGTAGGAACTCATCTGTTGCTGGAAGTCGGAAGTGCGTTGTTATGGAAACCAAAATAAATGTGTCGAGGAAATAAGTTCTCTTAATGCATGGGTGTCAAACTCTGGCCCGCGGGCCAAATTTGGCCTGCCGTTTAATTTCATTTGGCCCTTGAGGCAATATCAAATTAACATTAGAGCTGGCCCGCCGGTAACACCACATTCACCGCTAATACTCATACTTGCCAACCCTCACGATTTTCCCGGGACACTCCCGAAGTTTAGTGCCCTTCCCGAAAATCTCCCTGGGCAACCATTCTCCCAATTTCCACCCAGACAACAATATTGGGAGCGTGCCTTAAAGGCACTGTCCTCTACAACATGACGTCACGTCCTCTTTTCCTCCATATAAACAGCGTGCTGGCCAAGTCACATAATATATGCGGCTTTCACACACACATACGTGGTCAACAGCCATACAGGTCACACTGAGGGTGGCCATATAAACAACTTTAATATTGTTACAAATATGCGCCACACTGTGAACCCCCACCAAACAAGAATGACAAAACACATTTCGGGAGAACACCCGCACCGTCACACAACATAAACACAACCGAACAAATACCCAGGACACCTTGCTGCACTAACTCTTTCGGAATGCTACAATAAACACCCACCGCTACCACCAAACCCCGCCCACCTAATTTTTATTTTCGAATTTATTAGCCTGCGGAAAAAGTTAATGTTGATATTTACCTCAGAAGGCTGCAAATAGAAAAGAGGCATTAATCTTTTTAATCACGTTTTATTTAATATACCACTGATTTTTTTTCGTTTGTTTTTCGAAAGTTGATTTTGCACTATTACGTTATATACAGTAAGCTCTGCCTGTTCCTTGGGAGGAAGCCCAAGTACCCGGAGGGAACCCACGCAGTCACGGGGACGTCATGTACCTCCACACAGAAAGATCCCGAGCCCGGGATTGAACCCAGGATTACTCAGGACCTTCGTATAGTGAGGCAGATGCACTAACCCCTGTTCCACCGTGCTGCCCTATTTAAGCCTTGCTTGTTCAATATTCATTGCAAAACTTGTTTGGGTCCCTATTAAAAAGTTAATTGGTTCAACCTTGGCCCGCGGCTTTGTTCAGTTTTAAATTTTGTCCCACTCTGTATTTGAGTTTGACACCCCTGTCTTAATACATAAAATGAGTAAAATACAGTGAATATTGTACATATTACATATTGTTACGAATGTGTCTGTTACTACATTATATATAGACTTCCAGTATGTATATAAAACGTTGCTGGAGGGTTTTGTAGTTGTTTTAGAGGGCTTTAAAGGTTACAGCTGTGACATCCATTAGCCGCATTTTCAATGCGTTTTTTTATCATCTTCGGGATCATGAAAAAAAAATACATGTGTTCTTGTCTCTCACAATAGTTGTAAAAATTCCAAATAAAAAGAGCAGTTTGATCTTCTCAGAGCAAGACGACCTCATTAAACCATCCAATCTCTATCATGTTTATTTGTGGTTCCGTGTGTTTTTGCTTTGAGGTGGAAATATTTTAAAATGAGATTGGTGTTTTGCTGTCTTCAATGTAATGACTGGAGTCATGTTTATATAATAACTCTCTAAGTACTGTCGTGGCTTTTTTTTTTCTATATCTGAGTGATGTTGTTGAGACCAAGATACTAATCAAATGTGTTGAATAGAATAGAATAGAAAGTACCTTATTGATCCCTATATATAATATCGGTTCATTTCTCTCTTTAATAAACTACAAAGCCATGGATTTGAGCAGTGACTATGGACAAAATCTAATATAGCAGGTTCAGCGTCAAAAATAATTTGTCGAAAACAGCCACAAAACAGAATGTTGATATACTGTATAAAGAAAGAGTGAGATTGAATAATCATTGCTTTTTTCAACTCCTTCTCGGACATGTTGATTTAAGCAAATGTGAACATGAAATATGATCCAGTTATGGTTGTGCAATATGGATGCTATAAATAATATAATTTTGACTTACGACAGGGTTTTTAATTGCTAATGTGTGCTGGTCAAGCCAGCGTCTGTTCTCAGAATTGTTCTTCATCTTACTTTAAAAAAGTAAATAGTTATGATTACAAATTACTTTTCCTAAAAATTTATTGAGTTATGATATGTGTCAGGCTTGGACTTGGTCTTGGGTTGTTTTCCCGAGGTGCGAAGCGAATGGAGTGGAAACGGCGTGAAGGTAGGTACATATTTAATTAATTTACTCATAAACTAAAAACAGGAACTAACAAAAAGCGCTCACAATGGATGTACAAAACTTGGACTATGAAACAAAAGACTAGCACAAAGGTTATAAACTATAAATATGAAACAAAACACTTGTGCTATGGCATGAATGACAAAAACTTACGTGGACAAAATGAACAGCATGGCAAGGCATGAAGCAGATAATCGAGGTCGTGAAGGAGGTAATGTTGCCAGACTGACTAACTGGTAACTGTGGCTTAAATAATGAACATGATAAGTGAAAACAGGTGTGAGACAAGACAGGTGAACTGATTGGTCGTCATGGTAACAAAACAGGGAGTGAAAAAAAACGAAACTTAAGAGTCCAAAGGTCAAAAGCACTTGGTATTCCTAGGCAGTCTCCCATCCAAGTACTAACCAGGACAGACACTGATTAGCTTTGAAAACAGATGAGATTGGGGATGCTCAGGGTAGTATGGCCATACAAAATTAATGATCAAACAAGACAGATGAAAACTAAATCAGTTGGCAGGTAACAAGACAAACAAGGAAATGCAAAACAGAACTAAATGTCCAAAAAACTAAACATAGCATGACCAAAACAAAACATGAACCATAGGCATGACAATATGTAGTATTTGTTTTTGATTAATTATTTTGTACTTTACTTTTTACTTTATAATTATTTTTCAATGCAGGGAATATGGAAATAATTCAAATATTATTAGATATTGTCGGATCACAGTTGCGATCAAACATAGTATCATTTAATGATCCTGAAAATCTTAAGTATCAGTTTCAACATTGGTATGGCCAATACTGCCCCGTAATCAATGCCAAAATTTGTAGTGGCGCCCAAAACTAATGTCAAGTAATCAAACAACAGTAGAAAAAGTGCTAGTACATTTTAACAGACGTGTGTGTACATTTAACCATGTTACAATTAACAAGCACATTAATAATAATTTTCAGAAAACTATACAACGTGAACTGACACAATATTTTTCTGCATAGGGGAAGAGACCCTGCCCCAAGTGGAGTAGTTCAAGTACCTTGGAGTGTTGTTCATGAGTGAGGGAAGAGTGGATCATTAGATCGACAGGTGCGGCGTCTTCAGTAATGCGGACGCTGTATCGATCCGTTGTGGTGAAGAAGGAGCTGAGCCGGAAGGCAAAGCTCTCAATTTACCGGTCGATCTACGTTCCCACCCTCACCTATGGTCATGAGCTTTGGGTTATGACCGAAAGGACAAGACACGGGTACAAGCCGACAAAATGAGTTTCCTCCGCCGGGTGGCAGGAAACTCCCTTAGAGATAGGGTGGGAAGATCTGTCATCCTGGGGGAGCTGCTCCTCCACATCGAGAGGAGCCAGATGAGGTGGTTTGGGCTGGCATTTGGTCAGGAACGCCCAAGGGAGGTGTTTCGGGCACGTACAACCGGTAAGAGGCAATGGGGAAGACCCAGGACACGTTGGGAAGACGGTCTCCCGGCTGGCCTGGGAACGTCTCGGGATCCCCCGGGAGGAGCTGCCATGATCCTTGATCCGGATCGTGTTTTGTTTAGTTATGTTCTGTTAGGGCTTCATGGTGGGAGAGGGGTTAGTGCGTCTGCCTCACAATACGAAGGTCCTGAGTAGTCAGGGTTCAATCCCGGGCTCGGGATCTTTCTGTGTGGAGTTTGCATGTCCTCCCCGTGAATGCGTGGGTTTTCTCCGGGTACTCCAGCTTCCTCCCACTTCCAAAGACATGCACCTGGGGATAGGTTGATTGGCAACACTAAATTGGCCCTAGTGTGTGAATGAGAGTGTGAATGTTGTTTGTCTATCTGTGTTGGCCCTGCGATGAGGTGGCGACTTGTCCAGGGTGTACCCCGCTTTCCGCCCGATTGTAGCTGAGATAGGCACCAGCGCCCACGGGGGGAATAAGCGGTAGGAAATGGATGGATTGATGGATGTTCTGTTAGTTTTGGACTCCCTTAGTTCCTATTTTGTGCATTTTGGTTTGTTTCGGTTTCCATGGGTACTAATTGGTTTCACCTGCCTCTGATTTGTGCTCTGCATGTTCACCTGCTGTTGAGCACTAATCAGAGAGTTATTTATTCACGTTGCTCACCACGGTCGGTGTGGCTTCATTGTTTGCTATTCGCAACTGTTACGTTCCGATTATCCTGTTCTGGATTCCTGTGCCAAGTTTTTGCCTTAGCTTCCCGTGCGATCGGCACGTTTTTCTTTTGTATATTTCTGTCTGCTTGGTACTAATATGATTTATGATTAATAAATCATCTCCTACATTACGCTGTCGTCCGCAGCCGTCCATTCTGCCTCGTCGTATGTGACAGGAGCTGGATGAAGTGGCTGGGGAGAGGGAAGTCTGGGCTTCTCTACTTAGGCTGCTGCCCCCGCAACCCGACCTCGGATAAACGGAAGAAGATGGATGGATGGATGGATGTTACTGCATATTTTAGAAGCCATTTAGTGCCTTTGCAACCCATTTTGAATTGGTTCTGTTGTCATGTGTATGCCAAATAACATAATTATGAAGCCTCTAATATGTATTGCAATATAGATTTTAGGCCATATCGCCCATCCCCAGATCCAGTGTAACCTGATATGCGTGTTCAAAATAAACTCAAACTCAGTTTGCATGTGTAATCAGGTTTGTTTTTTCCAGGTATTCCTCCGATGGTCCCAAAAACATGCATGTTAAGTTGATTACAGACTCTAAATTGTCCATCAGTGAGAATGTGAGCGTGAATGGCTGTGTTCATATGCAGCATGTCCACAGTCAGCTGGGATTGTCTCCTAATGAAGACAAGTGGTATAGAAAATGGAGGGATGGCTTTTTTTTTTATCTTTAATGGAGGCATGTACAGTGGGGCAAAAAAAGTATTTAGTCAGCCACCGATTGTGCAAGTTCTCCCACTTAAAATGATGACAGAGGTCTGTAATTTTCATCATAGGTACACTTCAACTGTGAGAGACAGAATATGAAAAGGAAATCCAGGAATTTACATTGTAGGAATTTCAGAGAATTTATTTGTAAATTATAGTGGAAAATAAGTATTTGATCAACCATTCAAAGCTCTCACTGATGGAAGGAGGTTTTGGCTCAAAATCTCACGATACATGGCCCCATTCATTCTTTCCTTAACACGGATCAATCGTCCTGTCCCCTTAGCAGAAAAACTGCCCCATAGCATGATGTTTCCACCCCCATGCTTCACAGTAGGTATGGTGTTCTTGGGATGCAACTCAGTATTCTTCTTACTCCAAACACGACAAGTTGAGTTTATACCAAAAAGTTCTATTTTGGTTTCATCTGACCACATGACATTCTCCCAATCCTCTGCTGTATCATCCATGTATCCATTTTGGTATAAACTCAACTCGTCGTGTTTGGAGTAAGAAGAATACTGAGTTGCATCCCAAGAACACCATACCTACTGTGAAGCATGGGGGTGAAAACATCATGCTTTGGGGCTGTTTTTCTGCTAAGGGGACAGGACGATTGATCCGTGTTAAGGAAAGAATGAATGGGGCCATGTATCGTCAGATTTTGAGCCAAAACCTCCTTCCGTCAGTGAAAGCTTTGAATGGTTGACAAAATACTTATTTTCCACCATAATTTACAAATACATTTTTTTAAATTCCTACAATGTGAATTCCTGGATTTTTTTTTTTCACATTCTGTCTCTCACAGTGGAAGTGTACTTATGATGAAAATTACAGACCTCTGTCATCATTTTAAGTGGGAGAACTTGCACAATCGGTGGCTGACTAAATACTTTTTTGCCCCACTGTATTTGCAGGCTGTGCCTACAACGTTTTGGACTTGAGATTTGAGGGAATTGCTGTCATAAAAAATCAGCTGTAAAGTCATTGAAACACGACTTTGCATCTTTGTAGTACTTAACTACAGGGCGAGAGGCAGAGATGTCAGCTAATGAGAATTTTTTTGGGGTGAAAATATAGACTCTCGGTAACCTCAAACTGCTCAACTAATCAAAGCTTGTTCCTGCGAGACCTGTATCTCACCCCATATTACTCAGAAAATAACGTCCATATTGGAAAGCTGACCTGTTCTGACTACAGAAGCAAATATCCTTCACAGCCCAGTAAACATTATATCAATCCATTCAAGCATGTTAATGTGGCTTTTCATTTAAAAGAAGAATGCTCGTCAATCATTCCTTGTCACTCTACCTGAAAAACTGCAATTTTCCAAAGCCACTGTTTACTCAGTCACAGGGGAGGGTGAATGAAGGTTGGCGGGGGGGAACATGGAGGTTTGTCTGGTAGGATGATGGGTGCTTGTCCATCAACAGCTTCACACGCGAGGGCTCTCTGCAAGGTTGGCATCTCCTGACTGTGACAAGGCCCCCCAGGTAACCTGTGACTCCTAATAAGAGTAATGTGCATCAGACTAAAGTTAATTAACTATGAAGCAAACATTTGTGCTACGTTTAATAGTCCCTAAGAGCTTCTTATTTGATTGCCTCCCTATCACCTGTAATGAATAATTTACCCGTCAGGAATGAATGTGCTTGCTGGGAAAAGGACCGCCTTCCAATCAAGAATCAAATCAAAGGGAAGTATACTGAGCAGATTTTTTGTTGTTGTCATCATTCAGAAGCAAGCAAAGACAAAATCATCCATCAAGTCAAAAACATGGCACTTTATAAAGGCAAGTCAGCAAAATAGCCAATGGAATATTGTTTCTCCTGCAAACTGATGAGTGATAACCAGGCCGAGTTGGTACTATTGAGATGCATGTGGAGAAAGTGATAACCACAGTGCAGCAAGAGTTAAGTCGGATAAAAAAATAACGTTATTTAGTTTACAACTAATTTTCATTCAGAAACACATGACTCGCTTTAGAATTACCGTATTTTCCTGACTATATAACTACCTCCACTACATTTTTGCTGAAAAAATATTGTTCCAATCTATTAGTCGCATCGGACTATATGTCACACCTGGGTGAAGTCTTGTCTGGGTTTCGTCTAGTTTCATGTTTTTTCATTTCCTGTTTTATTTTGAAATGCTGACTCTGCCTCTTGTTTCAGATCACTTGCCCTTCCTCCTGTTTCACTGGTCTGACGTCCTTCCTGATTGCCTGATTGTGCCCACCTGTGTCACCCTCCCTCATGTGTATAAATGTCTCGCCCTCCTCATGTGCTGTGCCAGAGTGTTTCGTATCTTTTGTGCGTACCTCCAGCGTTCCATGTCCACTCTCACGGCCAGATCAGGACTCTGAACACAGATGCAGGATTGTAAGAAAATATATTTATTTGTATAAGGGAAAGGGTCCAAAAGGGGAGAAACTAAACAGGCTATCAAAACAGAGCTTGCCTAACCTCTAAACTAACAAAAATCTCAATAAACTCAAAACGCTCCAGCAGCGGAGGGAAAAAGGTGCTAAGAATACCAAATGCAAAATACAACAAAAAGCGCTCCAAGGGAGGCAATGCTGAGAAGCTAATCTTACCTGACAAAAAGGTTTACAAACAAATAAAGTCCCGTGGATCAAAAGGGTACAAAAACGTGGCAATGACTGTGGACATGGAACGCTGGAGGTACGCACAAAAGATACGAAACACTCTGGCACAGCACATGAGGAGGGCGAGACATTTATACACATGAGGGAGGGTGACACAGGTGGGCACAATCAGGCAATCAGGAAGGACGTCAGACCAGTGAAACAGGAGGAAGGGCAAGTGATCTGAAACGAGAGGCAGAGTCAGTATTTCAAAATAAAACAGGAAATGAAAAAACATGGAACCAGACGAAACCCAGACAAGACTTCACCCTGGTGTGACACTATAAGCCACAGGTATTTTGTGAAATACGTTATTAACAAAAAAATATTTTGAAAATGTGTATTTACATACCTTGGCGTGAATCCCTCGGGGGTGATGGACGGCTGGGCAGTGCCTGAAAAGCTGCACCCTGCCATCGTAGCCCCCACTCCCCCCCTCTGTTGCAAGTCTCGAGATGTATGTTGTAATATGTATACCGAATTTTTCGGGCTATAAGTCACAGTTTTCTTCATAGTTTGGCCGACTTATACTCAGGAGCGACTTATGTGGGAAATTATTAACACATTACCGTAAAATATCAAAGAATATTATTTAGCTCATTCATGTAAGAGACTAGACGTATAATATTTCATGGGATTTAGCAATCATGTAAGAGACTAGACGTATAATATTTCATGGGATTTGGCAATTAGGAGTGACAGATTGTTTGGTAAACGTATAGCATGTTCTATATGTTATAGTTATTTGAATGACTCTTACCATAATATGTTACGTTAACATACCAGGCACCTTCTCACTTGGTTATTTATGCGTCATATAACGTACACTTATTCAGCCTGTTGTTCACTATTCTTTATTCATTTTAAATTGCCTTTCAAATGTATATTCTTGGTATTGGGTTTTATCAAATAAATTTCCCCCAAAAGTCCGACTAATATATGTTTTTTTCCTTCTTTATTATGCATTTTCGGCAGGTGCGACTTATACTCCGGAGCAACTTATGCTCCGAAAATACGGTATGTGCTTTGCTATGGAGGTTTTTTCCCCACTCCAGACTGGGCCCCCTTAGGAGTCCAGCCTATTTGTATTTTTTTACTATGTTATTCAAGGCAGAGTTTGAAGTTTGCACTTTAGTGCTCTCAATGTTGCAGATTATTTGCATGCAATGCTACATTTTTTTTTAACTTAGTAAGCATTTACAGGTAACACATGTGATCGGTATCGGACGATTTTACTCGTGGGTGATCATTATCCGAATCGGCAGCATGAAACCATAATCTGAACTATCTAAAATTATGTTATTTGTTAATAGTATAACAGAAATTCGAACACAAATACAAAAATAGACAGAGTAAATATTGAAAGGCTAAAATTAACGGTGGCAGAGGGGTTAGTGCGTCTGCCTCACAATACGAAGGTCCTGCAGTCCTGGGTTCAAATCCAGGCTCGGGATCTTTCTGTGTGGAGTTTGCATGTTCTCCCCGTGAATGCGTCGGTTCCCTCCGGGTACTCCGGCTTCCTCCCACTTCCAAAGACATGCACCTGGGGATAGGTTGATTGGCAACACTAAATTGGCCCTAGTGTGTGAATGTTGTCTGTCTATCTGTGTTGGCCCTGCGATGAGGCGGCGACTTGTCCAGGGTGTACCCCGCCTTCCGCCTGATTGTAGCTGAGATAGGCGCCAGCGCCCCCCGCGACCCCGAAAGGGAATAAGCGGTAGAAAATGGATGGATGGATGGATAAAAGAAAACACATTTTTGGGTGTAATAATAGATGATAAAATGAATTGGAAATCTCATGTACAAATATACAGCATAAAGTAGCAAGAAACACATTAATAATGAATAAAGCAAAATATGTTCTAGACCAGGGGTCACCAACACGGTGCCCGCGGGCACCAGGGCGCCCGTAAGGACCAGGTGAGTCGCCCGCTGGCCTGTTCTAAAAATAGCTGAGATAGCAGCACTTACCAGTGAGCTGCCTCTATTTTTTTAAATGTTATTTATTTACTAGCAAGCTGGTCTCGCTTTGCTCGACATTTTTAATTCTAAGAGGGACAAAACTCAAATAGAATTTGAAAATCCAAGAAAATATTTTAAAGACTTGGTCTTCACTTGTTTAAATAAATTCATTATTATTATTTTTTTACTTTGCTTCTTATAACTTTCAGTAAGACAATTTTGGAGAAAAAATACAACCTTAAAAATTATTTTAGGATTTTTAAACACATATACTTTTTTGCCTTTTAAATTCCTTCCTCTTCTTTCCTGACAATTTAAATCAATGTTCAAGTATTTTTTTTTTATTGTAAAGAATAATGAATACATTTTAATTAAATTCTTCATTTTAGCTTCTGTTTTTTTTTTATGAAGAATATTTGTGAAATATTTCTTCAAACTTATTGTGATTAAAATTCAAAAAAAATATTCTGGCGAATCTAGAAAATCTGTAGAATCAAATTTAAATTGTATTTCAAAGTCTTTTGATTTTTGGTTTTTTTTTGTTCTGGAAAATCTAGAAGAAATTATGTGTCTTTGTTAGAAATATAGCTTGGTCCAGTTTGTTATATATTCTAACAGAGTGCAGATTGGATTTTAACCTATTTAAAACATGTCATCAAAATTCTAAAATTAATCTTATTCAGGAAAAATTACTAATGATGTTCCACAAATTCTTTTTTTAACTTTTTCAAAAAGATTCGAAATAGCTAGTTTTTCTCTTCTTTTTTTCGGTGAATTTTGAATTTCAAAGAGTCGAAATTGAAGATAAACTATGTTTCCAAATTTTATTTTATTTTTTTTCCCTGTTTTCTCCTCTTTCAAACCGTTCAATTAAGAGTTTTTTTTCATCATTTATCCTCTACAAAAAACCTTCCGTAAAAGGAAAAAAAATGTAATACGGAATGACAGACAAAAATACCCATTTTTTATATATATAGATTTATTTATTAAAGGTCAATGTGAGCAAATTGGCTATTTCTGGCAATTTATTTAAGTGTGTATCAAACTAGTTTTTCCTTGCCCCAATAAGTTGGATATCATTGTGGTTTGTGAATCCCTTTAAGGCGCTTATAATTAAGGATTATACAAATAAACATTGATTGTGTAATTGATTGAACAGGACATTAAAAGTACATTTTGGACCCAGCCTCTTAAAATAATCAGAATCAGTTGTTTGAAATCGTAATCCAAACAAGGAACCGGAATCATGCCTACGTAAATGTGGATAAAGGTAATGAAGGTTTATCTTTTTTTTTAAATTACAGATTGATGTAAGTTTTATGTGTTTGCTAACTCTGGTTGTCTTAATTGACTTGATTGTTGATTTAGGCATGAGTTCTGATTTAAACTACTTACTCGACATGCAACATGTCTTAGGAACGCAACCTGTTCGTAACCTGAGGACCATCTGTTAGCACGACCCTTCGTTTTTTTTTGTTTTTTTTTGCACAGTCCGACCTAGGAGAGAAGCAACAAGGAGAAATATAATAAAAAATGTGACAAGAAATGAAAGATCAGGGGATGGCGACAGCAATGCAATCTCTTGAAATCCCTCATCATGACTATAACAAGTCCAGGGCTGCCATTGAATGCGTCTGTCACGTCTGTCTGGCTCCCCTGTATTGGCAGGAGGATCATGTCTGTGCATAACTCCATCTCACCATCTGTTCCTGGCCAGACTGCTAACATCGAGTCTCACAACATCCTGGTCACTTCTCTTAGTCTGATCTTGGGTACCTGCGTTTGTATATGAACCCCTTTTACCCTCTGTCACCCTGCTAACCAAACAACAGTGGGCCACTTAACAGGTTGCACTTGAAAAGTAATTCCTGCAACCTGTTCAATAGAATTATCAAAGCTCAGTTGGTCTCTTTGAAAGTGACACTGCATGCAGCTTCTCCTATCCTCCATCCGGGCTTAATAAGAAGCCACAAATAGCCTCATCATGAGAACTATTCTCTCTAAACCAGGGGTCACCAACTTTTTTGAAACCAAGAGGTACTTCTTGGGTACTGATTAATGCAAGGGCTACCATTTTGATACACACTTAAATAAATTGCCAGAAATTTACCTCTAATAAATGAATCTATTTATTAAAACAATGGGTATTTCTGTTTGTCATTCCGTCGTACATTTTTTTTTTCCTTTTACGGAAGGTTTTTTGTAGGGAATGAATGATGAAAAAAACCCCTAACTGAACGGTTTAAAAGATGAGAAAACACGGAAAAAAAATTAAAATTAAATTTCGAAACACAGTTTATCTTCAATTTCGACTCTTTAAAATTCAAAATTCAACCGAAATAATATGAAGAGAAAAACTAGCTAATTTCAAATCTTTCTGAAAAAAATTTAAAAAGTAATTTATGGAACATCATTAGTAATTTTCCTGATTAAGATTAATTTTAGAATCTTGATGACATGTTTTAAATGGGTTAAAATCCAATCTGCACTTTGTTAGAATATATAACAAATTAGACCAAGCTATATTTCTAACAAAGACAAATCATTATTTCTTCTAGATTTTCCAGAACAAAAATTTTAATAGAAATTCAAGACTTTGAAATAAGATTTAAATTTGATCCTACAGATTTTCTAGATTTGCCAGAATATTTTTTTTTAATTTTAATCATAATAAGTTTGAAGAAATATTTCACAAATATTCTTCATGGAAAAAACAGAAGCTAAAATTAAGAGTTAAATTAAAATGTATTTATAATTCCATCCATCCATCCATTTCCTACCGCTTATTCCCTTTTTTTTTGGGGGGGGGGGGGGGGTCGCGGGGGGCGCTGGCGCCTATCCCAGTTACAATTGGACGGAAGGCGGGGTACGCCCTGGACAAGTCGCCACCTCATCGCAGGGCCTATTTATTATTCTTTACAATGAAAAAAAAACTTGAACATTGATTTAAATTGTCAGGAAAGAAGATGAAGGAATTTAAAAAGTAAAAAGGTATATGTGTTTAAAAATCCTTTTTAAGGTTTTATTTTTTCTCTAAAATTCCATCCATCCATCCATTTTCTACCGCTTATTCCCTTTTGGCGTCGCGGGGGGCGCTGGCGCCTATCTTAGCTACAATCGGGCGGAAGGTGGGGTACACCCTGGACAAGTCGCCACCTCATCGCAGGGCCTATTTATTATTCTTTACAATAAAAAAAAATACTTGAACATTGATTTAAATTGTCAGGAAAGAAGAAGAAGGAATTTAAAAGGTAAAAAGGTATATGTGTTTAAAAATCCTAAAATCCTTTTTAAGGTTGTATTTTTTTCTCTAAAATTGTCTTTCTGAAAGTTATAAGAAGCAAAGTAAAAAAATAAATGAATTTATTTAAACAAGTGAAGACCAAGTCTTTTAAATATTTTCTTGGATTTTCAAATTCTATTTGAGTTTTGTCTCTCTTAGAATTAAAAATGTTGAGCAAAGCGAGACCAGCTTGCGAGTAAATAAATACAATTTAAAAAATAGAGGCAGCTTACTGGCAAGTGCTGCTATTTGAGCTATTTTTAGAACATGCCAGCGGGCTACTCATCTGGTCATTACGGGCTACGTAGTGCCCGCGGGCACCGCGTTGGTGACCCCTGCTCTAAACACAGCAAACATCTGTCTCATTAATTTTTTATTTCTCCATTCTACAAATTAGAAATGGGTAATTGAATAAATTGCATTTTATGATTAAATGTATGCTAAACAGTGATGTGCGGTCAGCGGAGGCAGGGGAGGCAGTGCCTCACCTGAGATCATGCAAAGAAATAAAATATACAATGATAAAATAATTGTAATTGTTAGTTTTTATTTTTTATTTAGCTTCACAAATTTGGATGATTTTTTTCTTCAAAACCGCTGAATTTTCGCAATCCCTCGTAGACTTCTCTGTCTGCCGTGCGACCAGAGCGCGTTCTTGTCTGGTGTGTTGCTGAGCGTTCAAAACGGCAGAGAAAAAAGTCTGAGGTGAGGCAAACAGTTCTCGTGTCTCACGATGAGGGCGCTCATGATCAAAGACATACGGTGGAGTAAGCGAGTCAAGTGTCCCAGCGAGTAACATGTTTTGTGTGTTGGTTGAGCCATCAAAACATCAGAGAAAAAAATCTGAGGTGAGACAAACAGTTCTCGTGCCTCACGATAGGGGGGCTCATGATCCCAGACATACGGTAGCCTTAGCGTATCGTCTCGTGCACCCCGACTTTCAACATGGATGACTAAATTTCCGCACTTAAACAGTTTGCTAAAGTGGACTTTCAAGCAAAGCAGGAGATGATTACTAAAGGAAGACCAACGCCGGAGCTGAATGGTTTGTTTCAATCGGCAGGACGGGAAGTTACTCGCTCTTTCCAAACTTAGTGGTATGCGTGAAAAGACTGGCTTTGTGGAAGTTTTGCAAGAAACCGGCTTTTCTGCTTTCCTTGCCTACTTTTTTAAACTTGTGGAACTGTGTGGACTCAAATGGGATTTTGTGACCTAAAGAATTTGCAAAGAAGCCTCACCAAACATGAGCGGTCGGCCGCTCATATTAAAAAGCTGGATTCTGCGCTAAAAACGTTTGGGATGAGGAGGATAGACTTGACTTTGGATGAACAGCGGCGACTCATCGAGGGTGTGGAGAGACGGAGCCGACGAGCCAACAGCGGGATAGGACAGACGGCGGTCCTACCCGAGATGGCGGCCAGGAAGCGGGGCATGCGACGGAGAGGAGGGGCGTAGCGCACTCGGAGCAAAGCTGCAGCCAGCCGAGTCAGGTGCGTAAGCGACACTACTGCAATCAATCTCTACATCTTCTGCTGCAGTATAAAAGGGGAGAGGGAGGAACGATCGTGGCAGAAGTAGGCGAGGAAACCCCGGCTTCCATCCTTCCCCTTAGTGACTGTCTTCACTCTGGACAGAAGCCAATGCGGTCTGGATAGCGCTGGATCCACTATCACTAAGGGGAAGGATGGAAGCCGGGGTTTCCTCGCCTACTTCTGCCGCGATCGTTCCTCCCTCTCCCCTTTTATACTGCAGCAGAAGATGTAGAGATTGATTGCAGGTGTGTCGCTTACGCACCTGACTCGGCTGGCTGCAGCGTCGCTCCGAGTGCGCTCCGCCTCTCCTCTCCGCCGCATGCCCCGCCTCCTGGCCGCCATCTTGGGTAGGACCGCCGTCTGCCCTATCCCGCTGTTGGCTCCCTCCACAGAGGGATTTTAAAAGATGTCATCAATGCGACCTGCTTCCTCGACAAACAGCAGCTCGCATTTTGTGGAAATGATGAGAGTAGGAGGTCTGCTAATCGCGGCAACTATGTTGAACTCTTAAAGGACTTTTAAAACTGAAGGAAGTGAAGGAGGACTTTTACCAGAAAGTGACGGATATTTTTATCCAGAAGGACCGGCGCATGGACTTTATTTATAAGGTAAGACGGCCATAACATTATTTTTGTTTTGTTTTTAATGAAATGCACATTTTGTGGGTGACAGTTTGTATGTGTAAAGAATGCAGAAATGAAACATAACCCGTAAACTGCTGCCAATCAAATGGTAAATAATCTGCGCAGAGCGCATACTGTATATTTGTAGATCCGATTCTGATTACGTCAGTGCCTCACCAGCTACAAACCTCACCGCACCTCACTGATGCTAAATGTGTAAAGAGTATCTTGACTACTGTCGTGACGTGGAGGTTTTTGCAGCTTGCTGCAAGATTTGTTCTTCCGTGATGCAAACGGAGTAGGTAAAAACATGATTTAACACTTACTATAAAAGTACAAACAAAAGGCGCTCACAACGCGAAGACAAAAACTTGGCACAGAAAAACAAAACTAATACTTAACGTAAACTATGAACATAAAACAAACAACACTTACTGTGACATGAGCAGGGCAGCATGAACTATGAACATCAAAACGTGACAGTTGCATGGAGCAAACAAAGAAGCCCGTGAACAACATAGGCAGGCTTAAATAGTGCCTCATGATTGCAAACAGGTGTGTCCCAAACAACAGAGGCAGGTGACAAAACTCAGGAGGTGCACAAACAGGAACTAAAGGAGTCCAAAACTAACAGAATGTAACTAAAAACATGATCCGGACCACAGATCATGACAGACTACATGACCCCTGGTTAAAAAGAGGAGAGGATGTTCATTCAGTTGTTTTATTTTTCCAGACAAAAAGCAGATACATTCCTACTCTTACCTCTGGTCATGAAATGTGAGTTATGACCTAAAGAGTAAGATCGCGGATACAAGCGGCCGAAATTAGTTTTCTCAGAAGGGTGGCTGGCATCTACCTTAGAGATAGGGTGAGAAGTTCATTCACCCGAGAGAGACTTGGAGTAGAACCGTTGCTCCTTCACTTGGAAAGGAGCCAACTTAGGTGGTTCGGGCATCTCGTGCGGATGCCTCAGGAGCGTCTCCCTAGGGAGGTCCTCGTTGCACGTCCCAGTGGGAGGAGACCCCGCGGCAGGCCAAGGACCAGATGGGGGGATTACATCTCCTCTCTGGCGTGGGAACGGTTCGGGATCCCCCTGGAGGAAGTCGCTAATGTTCCCCTGAGAGGGAAGTCTGGGGGTCTCTGCTGGAGCTGTTGACCCCGCAAGCAGATTCCGGATAAGCAGTTGAAGATGGATAGATGGATGAAAAAGCAGATAACATACATACCACCAAACTACAGACATTTTAAATGGCAACTTTCAGGCTTTAAGAAACACAAAAATAAATCAAGAAAATAAATTGTGGTAGTCAGTAACAGTTTCATTTTTAGATCAAGAAGAGTGAAAAAATTGTGGACTAAGGCTATGTCTACACTAAACCGGATAACCCCTTAAACACATAATTATTTTGTCTAAGCTTCGTTTCAGCCACACTAAATCCGGTTTTAAGGTTCCCCTCCTCGAACAATATTTTATACGGGTAAGTGCAGCGTGTATTTCTTGAATCAACGGCTCTTACTAATTGATCGTTTACAAAGTTCGGAGAGGAAGTGACACTAGAAAGACCGCGCCACACAGGAAGTGACGTCAAAAAGATGGAGGCGAGTCATCCAGACATGCCCGTGTGGAAATCACACATCAATACCTTAAGAGAAGGAAATGTGCGATTGCAGCTATTTGGGCAGAGGTGGGTAGTAACGCACTACATTTACTCTGTTACATTTACTTGAGTAACTTTCGGGATAAATTGTACTTTTACGAGTAGTTTTTATGCAACATACTTTTACTTTTACTTGAGTATATTTATAGAGAAGAAACGCTACTTTTACTCCGTTCCATTTATCTACATTCAGCTCGCTACTCGCTACTTTTTTTTATCGATCTATTAATGTTTGTTTTGGTTAATGACAGCTTCAAAGTAGAATCTACGCATGCCTGCGTTTCACCAATCACATGCAGTCACAGGTGACGTTGGACCAATCAAACAGAGCCAGGCAGTCACATGACCCGATTTATACAAGTTGAAAAACGTATTGAGGTGTTACCATTTAGTGGTCAATTGTACGGAATATGTACTGTACTGTGCAATCTAATAAAAGTTTCAATCAATCAATAAAAAGTGTAAAGGAAAAAAGGCACTTTTTATTTCAACCGTACTTCCCGTCAAAAGCCTAAAGACTGATCGCACAGTTCCTGTCTTCACAATAAAAGTGCCGCTCCATCGCACCCGCGTTAACAAAATAAGAGTCTCCGAAAGCCAGCGCAAACAAGCTAGCAAACTACGGAGTTTGCCGCCAATGTATTTCTTGTAAAGTGTATAAAAAGGAATATGGAAGCTGGACAAATAAGATGCCAAAAACCAACGACTTACATGTGGTATTAGACAGAAAAGAGGAACTGTTTTCTCCTCCATTTGAAAACGTGGACGTCTGAGTCCAAACATTGCAAGTCATCAGAATCAGGTAATACACCAAATTATATTCTTGTCTTCATGAAAGATAGGAATCTATATGTTAACATGCATGTATATTCATTAAAACACCTTCAACATGTGAACAAAAACGGCAAAATAAATAAATATAAAATATATACTGTATATATAAATAAATAAATAAATGGGTTGTACTTGTATCGCGCTTTTCTACCTTCAAGGTACTCAAAGCGCTTTGACACTACTTCCACATTTACCCATTCACACACACATTCACACACTGATGGAGGGAGCTGCCATGCAAGGCGCCAACCAGCACCCATCAGGAGCAAGGGTGAAGTGTCTTGCTCAGGACACAACGGACGTGACGAGGTTGGTTCTAGGTGGGATTTGAACCAGTGACCCTCGGGTTGCGCACGGCCACTCTCCCACTGCGCCACGTATGTATGTATGTATGTGTATATCTATATATATATGTTATATAATTTGTGTGTGTATAAATGATGTGTGTGTATGTATGATATGTGTGTGTATAAATGATATGTGTGTGTATGTATATGTATATATGAGGTAGATCACCCCGACTTGGTCATTTATTAAGTAATTGATAAACGTTGAAAAACTTATTGGGGTGTTACCATTTAGTGGTCAATTGTACGGAATATGTACTGTACTGTGCAATCTACTAATACAAGTTTTAATCAATCAATCAAATCAATGAATGCCTACTGAGCCTATGGTGCTGTTAAGTTATTGTGGCTCAATGTGCCATTTTTTTTTATTTTATTTTAGTGTACTATTATTTAATATATATTATTGTTTTAGTTGCTTAAGAGATATTCCTGGCTCTGAATTTGCTCATTGCTATTTTTATGTTTTTGTGCATTATTTGTTGCCGTAATCATTAAACGAACAGGTTACTCATCAGTTACTCAGTACTTGAGTAGTTTTTTCACAACATACTTTTTACTTTTACTCAAGTAAATATTTGGGTGACTACTCCTTACTTTTACTTGAGTAATAAATCTCGAAAGTAACGGTACTCTTACTTGAGTACAATTTCTGGCTACTCTACCCACCTCTGTATTTGGGATACAACACATCTCAGACGGCGACATTGACGGTTGAGCGACAGTTTTGGATAAGGTCTGGAAGACTGGCAGCCTGGTGGGACATGTTTGTCAACGGGTGTGTTGTTCCAGCTGAGCGGCAGGAGAACTTTGGAATGTCCAGGTCAGCTGTGATTCTACTTAGTGAAAAACGCCGAAGGGGAGACGACGGACTACGAAAAACAGCGAATGCATTTGGACTTGCAAAGCAGACTATTATTTATTGTCCGTGATGTATGTCGAGCGATTACTCAACGTCTAGTAGTGTACTCCATAACTACTGTGAAGCCATGAAGTGGTTGTAGCCGTCAAGTACGACCGCCAGTTTCAGCCTGCAAGCACAGTGTCCTGTTGTTGGTTGATTTAAAATGTTCTTTATCACATTGTTTACTTTCACACGTCTATTAAAGATATGATCCATGTATGATGGCTCAGGTGTGATTCACTACAATAGTTTAACAGCTGCTGATGGTGAGGCAAGCAAGCTTTACTGTTGAAAGAAATGTGGCCGTAGACTACATTGAAACACAGGGTAAGGATACACTTGCAGGTCAGAGGTAACTATGACGCGCGCATTTTTTTTTTCATGGTCGTGTTGCGGCGGCGGACAGATGGGGGAGGGGATCTTAAACGGTGGCATTGTGGGGTGTGTGGACAAGGATAAGGTTAGGTGGGATATGGCCTCGATAACCTTAGCTTAGTGTAGAAGGGGCCTAAGACATGGACTGAACGTGTTTCAAACTACTCATAATCAATCTTGCTCCAACTTTCTCTGATTGCACAGCTTTACAGGTTGGAAACTTTTCAGAGACAGTTTTCTTTGATTTCCACCACAGATTTTTCAATTAGATTGAGATCCAAATTATTTGCAGGCCATGCCATTGGCCTTATGTATCAATCTTTAAGGAGTTTTGCAGTTTTTGCTCTATGCAAAATGCATTTGTGGAGAGGCGGAGCCGGCAAACGAGCAGTGGGGCAGGGCACGCTGGAGCCCGGCCCGAGATGGCGGCGAGGAAGCGGAGAATGCGGGCGAGCGGCGAGGTTGGGCATGCCGGGAGCGACGCCACGGGCGAGATCAGGTGCGTGGACCACGCACCTGGGCACGATTAATGTATCTCCTATCGAGGTATAAAAGGGGAGAAGGAGGAGAGAACGTGGCGGAAGGAGTTGGAGAGCCTGCAGCCGTGCATGAAAAGCGGAAGCGACAGAGAGCAAGACGGCAACGACGACGACGGGGGCGGCTGAAGAGCGAGCAGTGGAGGAGAAACTGAAAAGCGACCAGACCTGCAGACAAGCTGATTGAAAAATTAAGCAAGTCAAACCAGCTCAAGCAATGTCCTTCCTTAAATGGGTTGTACTTGTATAGCGCTTTTCTACCTTCAAGGTACTCAAAGCGCTTTGACACTACTTCCACATTTACCCATTCACACACACATTCACACACTGATGGAGGGAGCTGCCATGCAAGGCGCCAACCAGCACCCATCAGGAGCAAGGGTGAAGTGTCTTGCTCAGGACACAACGGACGTGACGAGGTTGGTACTAGGTGGGAATTGAACCAGGGACGCTCGGGTTGCGCACGGCCACTCTCCCCACTGTGCCACGCCGCCCCTCCACGCCGTCCCTTCCTTGATGGTCTTGGGAACCCGCACGACAGCGAGAGACTGTCACAGCATTATTGTCTTGAAAAATTATGTTCTCATCCCCAAACTTTCTTTCAATCGAAGGATTTTATAATGACAGCCGTCTCCCCAGCGCAATTAGCTGACATGCAGCCGCATATCATCAATGATTGTTAAAATCTGCATGTTTTCTTCAGGCAATCGTCTTCAAAAATCTCATTGGAACGGCACCAAACAAAAGTGTTAGCATTATCACCTTACCCAATGTAGAGTCGCAATTCATCACTGAATATGACTTTTATCCAGTCCATTTTCCATTGAAAATGACTAGTCATGTGTCTTGTCTGCTATCTACTTTGTTTCTACAAAATTAAACAACTGAAGGAACATCCTCTAAGTCTGGCGATTTAACTGTTTTTTTTCCAGGGGTTGTATGATGAGTGAGATATTGTATCTCTGAAGTCCTCTGTCAATGACACGGTCATATTCAGCAGAATAATGCTGACACAGGAGTTTGGCGGACATACACACACTTACACAGCATTTCACAATTGAGTAACTACTTTGTATTAAGTAAAGCATGTAAAGAGCACTCTGCATTAATATAGCCTACAAATTGGAACAAAATAACAACAACATAATTACTATCCCCTTGTTTACCACGTTATTGTTGAGTTGTAAACAGTATGCCAAAGAAATGGTCTAAATCAGCGGTCTCAGACAGGCGGCCCGCTGGACGTTATTTTGCGGCCACCAGCTTAATATGAAACTTTGAAGTTGGTGCGGCCCGCGAGTTTTATATGAATGGCGCTTGACAGCGTTGTGTGCAGAGCTGAAGGACTCTCCCAATCACGGTGTGGCATGTGGCTCTCGAGGGCCGAACATTGACGTCACTTACGTGATTCAACTGGAGAAACGTTTTGCCGCTTTTCCACTAGACCCGCACGCGGTCTTCCTCCCTCCCTCGTTTGCCCACCTGCTCGCTCTCTCTCTCGAGCTCTCTCTATCATTGTGCGTGTGTGTCTCTCTCTCTCTCTCTCCCTCCCCCGGCTCCACTGGAAACGGTCCGGGCTGGGGAGACGAGCGGACCAATAGCTTCCCAAGCGCTCCGCCGAACAATAGCTTCCCAAGCACTCCGCCGAAGGACCGAGCGACAATACAAAACGGTGGTGCACTGGACCCCAGCAGTGATTCGCCGGCAGAGAGTCGCTGGGTGAATCAGACGTGTAACAAGTCAGTCGTGATGTTAGCTTGATGCTACTGTACCTGTAAACTCCACCCCCTGTTGGCGCCTGACTGAGACGATTTTTGTTGTTATTTGGGTCCAAAATGGCTCTTTCAACGTTCTGAGTTGCCTACCCCTGCGTTAGTGGAAAAGTGGCAAATGAGTGAAAGCGACAGAAACGTAGCCTTGGAGACAAGGGTTTTCTTACGTGCCTGGCTGCAGTCGCACCGC